>NC_069131.1:21807796-22110296 GCF_026914265.1 Mya arenaria | reverse complement strand
CTTTAATATCACTTAAAGCCTTTCTGCTCTCACCGTCCGAATTTCAGAACCTCAAACCAACTTAATTATTCTATTATCTTAGTATATGTCAAGTTATCAATTTCTATGTGATATTTTAAGGTGAGCAAGCGTTTAAGCACACAGAGGTTATCGCGATCCCCTCATATGAGACGTGGACTGATGCATGGCGCTTCCAAAAATTCTGGCCAGTCTTCAGCCACAGGAAGCCAGCTAGGCAGCGCAACAGGTAAATTTAAGCTTGTTTTTTCTTTTGTTTATTTTTAAGGAATGGTATGATTGATATAGAAGAGTTAACCAGGGTTGGTTCCAGGATTTGGCATTATATTGGAGCTCAACTGGGGGCACAACATCGGAACTGCACTTTGTCCTGCAAGACCTAAATATTGAAGGTTTATTTGTGGTTTACGAGAGATTTGGTCTGCCCTAAAGAACATTTTGGCTTTTTTCGGTCTTAAATACGTGTCTCCATTATTGACATAAACATGTTAAACTACGAAAAGTTTAGGAAATTGGCTTACGTAGTAAGTTGGCTTTACTAGTGTCCTTTATATGAGGCATTGAGACTATGACCCTGTTGTCCCATTATGTTTCATTTAAATCATAAATATAATGATTTTTTTTACAGATTACAGAAGTTTGCTTTTATTATGTTTTACTGTTGCTACAACATTTGATATGACTTACGTTTCAGCATTTTTCTTATCTAAGTTAAGACCAAGACACAGTATAACTGAAGAAGACGTTGACTCCCCCACAAAGTGTGCCCCTGGGGTCAGAAACCAAGGGCTTAGCCCCACCCCATTTCCAAACCCATTTGCCAAAATGGCCTCCTTGTTTAAGCCCAAAACGCCCGAACCTCGAACAAGCAGTCCGCATGATTATCATACAAATTTGACGCCCGATTCTGCCCATGAACTGTCAAAACAAAACATGGAAATTCATAATAACACTCAATCAGAAGAAGACAGTTTTACCAACAACAAAACAGCTAACCTTGGTGGACTGTTCAAATCCAAGCAGCGTAAGATATCTGAAAACACAAATGAAATCAATGAGACAAAAGACTCCGGATCAGATGTTTCGGGAAATCGACGTCCAGGTTCTCCGAATAAATTTGCTGGTGTTTTCAAGCAAAAATCCAGACGAAACTCTATACAAGACAACAAGGAAAACAAGCCACAAATTGTTAGCAAAAAGATGCCTTTCTCAAAATCAAAGCCTGTTTCCCAGAATTCACTTGGAGCCGCGTCAGGTCTAGCACAGTTTCTTGAAATACAGATGAAAGGTACCGGGTGGTGTTCAAAACCCCTCACTTTTCCCCATTGTGTGGTTTCACTGTCAGAAAATTGCAACAAAGGTTTACAACCAGCATGCTTCAGTTCTTTAATACTGAAAATAAACTGTCAGTCTTCCTGATTTCCCACACAAAATGTTTAACCTTCCTTTTCAGGACTCACTGTCATAATATTGGATTGAATTTTTGTTCATTACTGCATGAACGCTGAGTAGCATTAATTAACGATGCACTTTGATTACTCAAATATAAGATTTAACACATGAAATAGAATTGTTTTAATATACCAAAAAGGATGAACAAATGTTGAAAACAATAGATCTTTGATGGAGGATGCCTAGTTTGATTTGAAAGAAAGGTACAGAAAACACAGCTTTTAGTTTTTAGCTTTTAAATACACGGTTATAATATTGTTAATAGTAATTAATATTTTCCATAAGTGAATTATTTAGTAAGTATTTGAGGGTGTATCACTCAAAATGTGTGTTTGTTTTACGTGTGTATGTATAGATTTTGAATAAGAAAGTTACTTTTAAAAAAGCATACTGTGGGTATAAGTTTTACTTTGTTTATACAAGTTTTGTGCATATCTGAGCAGTTTAATGTTTCATGTTATGATCATTCTGTATGAGGTTTTCCTGACCAATTCAGCTTTTGGTGCCAATCCCAATACTAAAAAAACATATACTTTTTCCTCATATTAAGTAAAAAACTAATTCCAAATTTTTGTTTTAAAAGGAACCCATATAATACACAATTGTCTAAAAATTAGACCACCAAAACCATTTTATGTCTAGAAAATTTGGTATGTTCTTCAGGAAACAAATTTTGTCACATTTGTTTGATCTTTTCTATTTTATAATGTATTCTTGTTCATTTCAAAATTTAGTCAAAATAACATGTTTTTCGGTGCCATTTCCAAAAATGGTGGATAAAAACACTGTTATTTCTATTAAATGATGTCTTTTTATACTGCACAGATATGTGTTTACTGGCAGCTAATTGTCGTTGTGTATGAATATGATAAATTGTTTAATGAATTATTATTTTAAGATTTTGAGATAGTGAGTTGAATATAATTATATGAATAATTGAGTTTAATGCATTCCGGCCCGTTTGGCCAACAGTGTGGAAACAACTCAATTTTACTTTTATGAATTAACTCTAAATTCAATTCTAAATAAATGTTATGTCCTTCCAGGCCTTAACACACTACCTGGCCAGTCGTTGAACGTTCGTAACCATGGTGATGGAGACCTCCTTTCTCCAAGGCTTGAAGAGGAGGATGACCCCGCATATAATCAAAGTAAAATATATTCAATAGTTGTAATATAAATATACATCACAAACATGAATTAAAGCTGATGGTAAAAAGTAAAACAAAAGTAAAAGAAATATTATAATGTCTCTGCTACTGAAAATAGTATGGGGTGACAAAAAAGTAATGATTTGGAGGGCCTTTGAGCTAATTTACATGTATTTGTTATTTATCTGCATTTTTTTCTTCCTTTAATCAAGACAGTTTATTTCAATAATATAACCGGTATTATAATTTAATGGTTAATTGTTTACCTTAAATTGAAAAGTAAATTTCACAAAGTTCCTAAATTGATTGTAATGAATTAATATGAGGCCTAAATATCATGTAATCAACTTACAGTTTTAATGGCTGGACTTTTTCAGGCATTTTCAAGTTCCTTGATGACTACTATGAGAGCCTTAAACGAGAGGAAGAGCAGACCCAGGCACCTGCTGGGCCTAACTCACCTTCGTCTACACCACCAGCCACGCCTAAAATAGAAAACAAGTAAGACTTACACTCCCTAAGTTATTTTCGTCCCTTTCAATTTAGGGGCCATTTTATCAAGAACTTTTGGAATTTTTAACATTGAATTGTAATGACTTAAAATCACTCCTAGGTTCAAAAAAGCTCTTTGAACTGTTGATGAAATTGTTCATAGTAAACTTAATAACATATCTTTATGAATGCTATATTGTCTCTTTAACCATACAACAAGAAGGTCAAGCATGTACCTCTCTTAAATCAGACAATAAATAGGTCAAGCATGAACCTGGCTTAAACCAGACAATAAGTAGGTCAAGCATTAACCTCTCCTAAACCAGACAATAAGTAGGTCAACAATGTACCTCTCTTAAATCAGACAATAAGTATGTCAAGCATGTACCTCTCTTAAAGCAGACAACATATAGGTGAAACATCAATTAAACCAGATAACTAGTAGGTCAAACATCTACTTCTTTTAAACCAGACAACAAGTAGGTCACCATATACCTCTTTTAAACAAGACAAGTTGGTCAAACATCTACCTCCATTAAACCAGACAACAAGTAGGTCACCATATACCTCTTTTAAACAAGACAAGTAGGTCAAACATCTACCTTTTTTTAACCAGACAACAAGTAGGTCAAGCATTTACCTCTCCTAAACAAGACAACAAGTAAGTCAAAACTCTACTTTTCTTAATCCAGACAACATGTAAGTCAAGCATATACCTCTCTTTAACCAGACAATAAGTAAGTCAAGCATAATGTTCATAGAAATTTATAAACCAAACCTGGATACATGTTTGTCTGAAACTTTTTGTAGATCAATTTATAAAAAGTACCCAGTCCTCTGCTGGGCTTTCTCTCCTTCTAAACTCAAACATAAATTAGATCCAGCTTTATTTTAGACCTTTGGAACTAGGTGAAGGTTACTGCTTGTATTTAAAAATATCAAACATTAAATGTGCCTGATTATACAAATTAAAAACTATTGCATCATTTCTTTGCTGTTTTTAGTTTTTGGTCCTTTTACACCTTTTCTTTATTTCGTCCTGTTTTGAGAGGCTTCAGTATTTTATCATTTGAAAACAA
Source organism: Mya arenaria (assembly GCF_026914265.1). NCBI lineage: Eukaryota > Metazoa > Mollusca > Bivalvia > Myida > Myidae > Mya > Mya arenaria. The sequence continues at coordinate 22,106,104 of NC_069131.1, read as the reverse complement.
CGTTAATTGTTAGTTCGCTAGGCTTTGAATGTGTCACCTGTCTGTTCTCCAAAAATTACAATTAGTAATTTTTTTACAGAAAAACAGAGGAACCGAAAAAAAGGAAAAAATCAAAGAAACGTGAAGATTCTGCGGTATGTTATAATTTTATATATATATATATATATGTCAGTATATTTCCAGTTTTGAAAAAAAACAGTTTGTTTATAACTTTGACAATGTTAAATGGCCCTGCAAATAAATTGTGGATGCCCTATATTAATTAAGTTTCAAAAATACAAAAAACACTGTCCAAATTTCATTTAGTCACTTAAAAGAAGATTCATGCTATTACTATTTAATTTTGTACTATTGCTTACATAAAAGTGTTTAATTTAAAATGAAAATATAAAATGTGTGATCAGTGTAATAATGGGAATATATAACTGCTTAAGCCGATCATTAGTATGTGGACAGTGTGGTACTTATTAGAACTGTCAATGAGCACTTTCAATTGAAACAAGACTAAAAATGAGCATTTTCAATCGAAACGAAACTGTTGTTACATTTTGTGATTCTGAAAGAAGAGTCCTCACAGAAATGAATTAATTTATTAAATGATTGATTTGTGACATTGTTCAGAACCAAAAGGAAAGACGAGTCGATGCCCGGGATTCAGCACGGGTGTTACGTGCAAGCGCACACATCGGCCGGGGAAAGAGGTAATATTCTGCTGGACGTTATATTTAAATTTAATTTTAGCTTGTCAGCATTGGTATAACACTTTGGTTAAAAAGGCTAAACCATTATGGTGGTACTGGTTTATCCATATTTGTAAATTGCAATACATGTGGTAAAGTGTTGGATATTTATAGACTTTTCCTAAAAAAATTATGAATCAATCATTATTATGATAGTTTCAGTTAACATTCGCAGGCTTAGTGTCAGATAATTGTAACTAAATATAGAAATAGAAGGCCTTACAACAGTCTTTGCCTGAACCCTCGAAATGATTGAAATGGGCCTATTACAGTTATATTATTATTATAACTTCAGCTCGGCTGCATTACAAGAATTTCAAGCCACCAAGCCCAGCACGAAGAAGTCTATGCTGACAGCGGACCTTCATAACCAGTTTGCAGAGAAGAGAGAGGAAAAAGCTTTGACCTTGCATGACATTCTTGACCATAAAGAGAGGTATGCTTGTCATTTACGGCCATTTTCAAAAACCAACTTGGGTCGAACTTAAGTTTAGGTTTAGCATCTGAGTAATTTGATTGGACTGTAAATAAAATAGCGAATAGACTGAATGGAATCACTGAGGTATATCTATGGATAAGAATAAGAACAATATTAAATACTTCCTAAGGGCCCATTTCAATGAAAATCCTAAGAAGACATTTTAAAATAGGAGTTACCTTGGGCCGTTTCATAAAAAATTCTAGATGCAGATATTGGCTAACAATTTATTTTCATTTTGCTTTAAGCCATAAAACATAACTTTCGAAAGTTAATATGGAAACTGCGATCTGATCATCTGCTCTTTTGCTAGCACTGTCTTATACCACTGTTTTCCAGATAATTATGAAAAATTTGCCCATTCCAAGACAAGAATAAAATAAATTGTCAAGTTACAGTCAAATTTTGAGAGTGCAGCTGTAATGCTGTTTTTAAATTGATTACAGCACCAGCATTACCAGGTTCCTATTATTTGCAAAGTGTTTGTTTATTTTGTCATTTTTATAATGTTCCAGAAGGCTTTTAAAAGTTTGATATGTCATACAGGAATATGATATTGTTTTCTTGAAAATGTCAGGAATCACTGCTTGCTATAATGTATGCAGATAAATCATACCAAATATATTGGGTCACAAGGCAACAAAATTTGAAATAATTGAAAATTGTACAATGAATAACAAGCTTAGTCATGCATCAGATTTGTTAAATTGCTCGATAATGGTGCTGTATCGATTTCTTAACTAAAGCAAAAAATACACAACCTGAAAATATATATGTTTAACATTTCTTTAACATGTTGACTAAATGAATGTTGTTTGTGAGTTTGGTTTGTGGTCGACAAGTCCAAAAATGGGTTTCCTCCAGGTACTCTGGTTTCCCCCACCACACAAAACCATTCTCTCACGTAACATCGTACCACCCAAAGTGATTAATATATTTTGTAAAATAAATAATTTTAAACCTATCGAATGTTGTTTCAGCCAACGTCTTGTGGTGTGCCAGAGCAAGTTTGTCAGTCTACAGGGTATGAGGCATGGGAGCAGTTTCCACCGAGCCGTGCGCGACATGCGCAGTGAGAGCTGGAATCGTCTGCGTAAACCTCTCAGCGAGAGGAACAAAACTGCACCAAAAGGAAATTGGTATAAATATATGTGTCTCATCATTAATTGTTGTTCATTTTGCACAAAGTTGGAAGATTTATTTAGGAAAATGTGCTGTTTCAAAGACACACAGATTAAACTGAACTTTAATTATAATTTCAATAACTCATTCTTTCTAGAAAATATTTTTGCACTATGCATTTATCAATAAGCCCAGACAAATAATTCATTAACCGGAGCAGTTTGACTATATTGCATGATACAACTAAATAAAATGATCTCTTGTTTTACTCAGAACAAAGTATACATTTCCCAGACTATTTCAATCATAGTTAAAATTGCAAAATCAGCCGATTGCTCATTGGTCAGAATGATCACATGACATTGAATGATCATGTGACACAAGCAGAATACAATATAGAAGAGTGTTTTTGATTGGTTAGTACAACAGTTTTATATCCACTTTGAATGGGGATCATTTTATTCATATTTGTATACAAACAATTATTTACTACAAATTTATAAGTAATATAATTAATAATCTGTATTTGTCTGTACAGGTACACGAATCTGGTTGACAAAATTCCAGATGAGCTTAAACAGGAATGGTTTTATGGGAAAATTCTCCAGAAGCTCGCAAACTTCGGCCTCGTAAGTTTTTCTTACTATTTTAAATAATTTTAATCAAAGTTTGTGTTGTTTAAATTTATAAGATAACTTATAAAGATTATAAGATGAAAGACTAAATTAATAAAGATCTTAAAGTTAGAGTAAAAATTTATTTACTTGATGTAAGATTTTGATTGTAAGTTTTCACATCACCATACATGCCATATTTCTGAGAGGCTTCCCAGGGGATTTTGGTCTGAATTCCAGGGGATTTTCATGTTTCACTAGGGGATTTTTACGCGGTGAAAATTTGCGCAATATCTGCATTTATAATATAACAATAAATACAGAAATATCCTCAGATTACTATAATTTTTGGACTTAGTCATCATGGTCCTTCATGGAATTTCACACTCATAATATTATTGATGCTTTCCACTGTCAACATAAGCAAGTTTTGAAAAAAAATCAAAAAAAAATCCAGGGGATATGGATCCCCCGGCTGGGGGGCCCAGGGGATGGGTCAAAATCCGGGGGATTTTTCCCCCCGCCAGGGGATATGGCATGTATGCATCACTAACAACAAGTTTAATCAGAGTTCTCATTTAGTTAGCATAATTGTTTTAAAAGCAGAGAGATTATTATTAAAATAAATAACCCTTTAACTAAAGGAGGTATAGTATCTAAGAAAATATTTTATATTGTTTAAGCTAGTCTGTTTTTAGAAGAAAGTGGCTGAAATATTGTCATAATTTTTATGTCTTTGACAACGTCTTCAGCAGTGTCTGTATGCAAAACCTTTACCTTTGACCATAACTCAATAACTGTTCAAAATTTTATATGAAGAACATGGTGCACCTGTTGCAAGAAACAATATGAATATGTTTATCAAGACCCATTACTCTAGCTTTATTAAACATTCAGTTATGCCCAGTTTCTGAAAGTGAACAAACTGAAATCTTTAGGTGTCGCTCAGCAGCCCTCTTGTTGAGTTCCTTTTTGCTTTAAATTAGTCTAATTATTAGAAGACAAACTAATGAATTATGTATTTATTTCTGCTTGTAGACTCAGAATCCTAAACTTTTCAGGTTTTTGATGCAGGCCTTTCATTTAATGATATGATACTGGTAAATCTTACTTCAAGCCTTTGCATTTGAGCCTTTCAAGGGAAATTGATATTTAATTTAAAGCCTTCATTAACCATCGATGGCAGTTTTTAATTTAAAGACAGCGTTAAACATTAATGACGGTGATTAACTTCAAGGCAGCATTAAACATTAATGACAGTGCTTTATTTAAAGACAGCATCAAACATTAATGACAGTGATTTATTTAAAGACAGCATTAAACATTAATGACAGTGATTAATTTAAAGACACCATTAAGCATTGAAAATAGTTTTTAATTTAAAGACAGCATTTGAAGTATTAATGACAGTTTTTAATTTAAAGACAGTATGTCAAAGCAACAGTTAAAGCATAAATGACACCGATTAATTTAAAGACAGCATTAATCATTAATGACAGTTTTTAATTTAAAGACAGCGCTGTATTAAGCATTGAAAACAGTTTTTAGTTTAAAGACATCATTAAGCATTAATGAATATAATATTAATTTTTGAAGACAGCATTATACATTTATGACAGTGATTAATTTAAAGACAGCATTAAGCATTACTGACAGTGATTAATTTAAATAATGCATTAGGCATACATGACAGTGATTAATTTAAAAAAAAAAGTATTAGGCATATCTAACAGTGATCAATTTAAAGAGAGTATTTAATATTGATTTTTGGCATTCATTTAAATAGCATTAAGATTGAAGACAGTCAATGATTTAAAGACGGCAAAAGCGTTGATGGCAATCATCAATGACAGGCAACATTTGATGTCAGCCATTGAATCAGTCAGTGTTTTAAAATTAAGTAAATTATCTCCCTATTTTCAATTTCCTTTGTAAAGCTCATCCTAAAGGCTTTTAACAGCTTACCTCTACACTGAAAGTGATAACAATTGTATTTTTGGGCGTTTTACAGAAAGTTCTGCTTCATGTTATTGGCAATTTCTGCACAAAGTCTGCTTGTTTAAATATATACTTGAATTTACTTTGTTTGAATCTTAACTTTAAGCTGATGCCTAACCATGGTGCTGTTTTCACGCATGGCTTGGACAAGATTATATTCAATTTTATACTAAAACTAACAATTACTCGATATTACCTAGATAAGTATGATGCGAATGGGAGCTTTTAGCTCTGCCTGGTCACTATAGGCGGTGGGAACGTCTTTGTCAGGGGTGGTGAAAGCAATCCATTGGACAACCATATTTTTTAAATATTTGCTCACAAAATATAATCCTGTTATTGGTCAATTGAATAATGGAGGACAACAAGTAACGGTTTAAGGTCATGCCTCTGTGACACTCCCCCCCCCTCCCCCCACATGAAACAAAATCTTACTTTTCATACAATAGTCTTTATAATTGTTTTAGAAGAACTGGGTTGGACTTCATATGTTACAGTTACTACATTTAGCCTAATTGAGAGTTAAAGTTAACATACCATAGACTAGATCATCTTTATTTTTTGTGAGTTTCATAAACATACTGTTAAGCTGGAAAATACAATCTATTTTTAGACGAAGACTTTTGGGTTATTTATTTAATTCTGAATTTATAATGTTATAGGGCATTGATTTCAGCTTCTATTTATGATGTTATACGGTGTTGATTTGAGCTTCTTTTTATGATGTTATACGGTGTTGATTTGAGCTTCTACTTGTGATGTTATAGGGTGTTGATTTGAGCTTCTTTTTATGATGTTATACGGTGTTGATTTGAGCTTCTATTTATGATGATATAGGGTGTTGATTTAATCTTCTTTTCAAGATGATTGTTGGTATATTTATGTGTGCTGTCTGATTGTAGCCATTTGCTCGAAAGGGAAGCACAATTGAACAAGCAATGGTTTGTAAACAGATTCAGTCTTTGTTTTGTAGATTTCATCAATATCCCTTTTTATTCCTTTTCCCTAGTTTTCTTTGTCATAAAATAATGTTTCATAAGTGCACATTCTTATGTACTTTATAAAAATAATTGAAATTTGTGGGTGACAATTATACGACCCATTTAGTTTATTTTTATTTATGTATTACAATATAGAATGTATCCATGTTCTTTTCTGTTGTAACTCTAAATGACATGTTTTCTTTTTGTTAATTCAAGTTTTCAAAATAGTGATGTTTTTTAACCTTTCTTTTTAGTCAATTTTTTGTATTCTCTTTTTCCACTACAGTTCAATACCCTTCATTCTTGTATCATATTTTTTTTAAAGGGACTAGACACCAGATGGTCTCAAATTTGGCATTATTTATACATTATTTCCTCAAAACAAGCCTAGAATTGTCAAAAGAAGCTAGTATGAGGCCAATAATACATCACATTACATGATTAGAACAATATTGTGCCTTAGCTGAGGTTACCTGTTCAAAAATAGCGTGAAAGATACATGTGTAGTAAGAGATGTGATACATCAACAAGTAAGATTCAAAGCTTTTTACACAATGATATCAAGTGTTCGACCATTTTCATTTTTTCTTTCAACGGTTTCATCTGGTGTCTAGTCGCTTTAATATATAGTTTTACATTCTTGGTCTGTTTTAGAATTATCTTTTTATCACAGACATTGTTTGAAATCAGTTTCACAAATTTTTCTTCCTATGATAGCCATGTGATGTTTTGGATGCATCTATAAATGGCTAGGGGCAACCATTGGCAATTGCAAAGGATTGTTATAAGTGAGGATCATAATTTATTGATAAAGCTATGTTGATGCATGACCGTGGTCTGTCAGTTGTATGTATATACATGTATGTAGGTGTTGTTTGGGCCAAGCATCGCCTTTTACCTGTGAAGAGGGACTATTTTTGAAATGTCAAGTACTGGGCTTGTCCCTGTTGTTTTCATTGTATTATTGTTATAAGTGTGAAGCACACAATTTTTACCTAGTTTTGCACTCTCTTTTGTGATCTTTTTAATACCTTTATATATGCATGCTCCATGACATACATTTTTCAACTCATGAACATGAATCGTGGTGATATATATGTCCTAGTTTTTTGTAAAAGAAATTGTGCATGAATTCATCTTTATGACAAAACCTCTGTAATGATGCTATCAAATATTAATCGTAGTAAATTGTATTAAGGTTTTAAAAAGTGTAGATACCAAATATCATTTAATATCCTAAACCTTAGATTTACATAGGAATTAAAACATATTGTTGAAACTAAATTTGCAGTGATTTATTTCAACAATGACCTTCTTGATGTACTGAAGATACTTACTAGTGATATACCTTGCAAAGAAAACCATCGGTCAGTAAATAGATCAAGTGGTACACTAAAACGTGTTGAAAGTTTTTAATTAAGTTAGTAACAGTGTGTGTATACCACGTGATAAATTGCATCATAAATGCTACAACGGAAGGCAATATTTTGATTTGAAAAAAGACTTAAAACAAAGATAACTTCACTATTTCTTCACCATTTTAAATGAAACAAAGCACAGTCTACGCCGCTAACAGAGCCCTGCCTTCAGTATTTATTAAAGTTTGATTGAGGGTTTGGTTTCTTAAAACACTTCAACAATCCTTTTCACAATACGGCCGTCTGACAGAGCACTGTCAAAACATTATTTTGGAAACAGATTTGTCGAAGTGTTTGATGACACTAATGGCCTTATCTAATTTCGGTAATAAAACACATATGGGGCTCTTTAAGCAGCAGAGACAGTCCTTTGTTTTATTTAAAATGGTGTTGTTAAAGAAAAGTTATATATAATCTTTGATTTAAGTCTTCATTTTAAGCAAAATATTGCCTTCCGACTAAGACAGTTACCCTTGGCAGCACTGAGATGTGGCATTCAGTTTATGCCAGAAAGGAACACAAATTGGTATCAATTAATTAACTTATTAGAATATTTCAAGGAGTACAAAATAGTTTAATGCAAAAAAAATAAAAACAACAACAATTATAACGCATTATTTATAATGATTAAATCAATCAACTTTAATAACCAAAACAAACAATGATATAATTTGTGTACAGATATAATATTATATTAGCAATTTTTTGCGCTTTGTTAACAGTGAGATTTGTAGCCACATTACAATATTTATTTAAAAAAAAGAATTCAAGCAATTATCTTTTTATCTGTACACAGATTCAGAGATCATATGCTTTTTTTTGTTTTGATCATTAAAGTGAAGTGAGTTCAACACAATAATGCATTTAAACTTGGAAAACATATTTTGCATCAACTTATATTGTATGCCTTTAAAGCTGCACTCTCACAGATATACCATTTTTACAACTTTTTTTTATTTTTTGTCTTAGAAAGAGCAAATTTTGGCTTAATATCTGTAAAAGCATTGTTAAAAGATTGCTGACAAAAGATCAGCTCGCAGGTTTTCATATTTCTGTTAAAAATTAATGTTTTATGGCTTAAACCGTTACTAACGGTTTAAGAAGAATGCATAACACATCAATTTTTGAACTTAATTATAAATTCTGCGATCTAATTTTTTGTCAGCAGTCTTATTGAACTGGTTTCCATGGATTTTCGCAAAAGTTGGCTCGTTCCAGGACAAAAAATAAAAAAAGTTGTCAAAACATTCATTCTGTGAGAGTGAAGCTTTAATGTAACTTAAAACCTTTGTGCTCTCATTTCTGTACTTACTTGTTACAGGTGGAAGGGACGGGAAAACAGAGCATCTTTAAATTTATCAAAGTACTGGAAGGATTGAGGTCATGGGAGATTTGTAGCCCGGATATTTCCGCTGCAATCGAGTTTTGTCGAGAACACATTGTCAAAATGACAATCGATGAGTATGAGGAATGGTTTTCCCAGAAATTCCCAAAAGTAACGCGACCACAGACGGCGCCCCCTGCTGCAAGCAAGACAGAACGACCCGGGCACAAGCCTTCATCTGCTGCTAGTTCTCGACCACGAAATGGGGCAAGGCCGACGCAGTCAGCATTTACAAGACGTGTTCAACGATAATTTTATATATTTCGGTTTAAAAACAATTATGATAGATTCAAAATCAGTCTTTATAGTGCATTTCTAAAAAGGTTGTAATACTCCTAGCTTTGGTACTGTAAGCTACAGAGCATTTGATATCTTTACTATTGTATAGTAATTAGGAAAACTTATTAAATTTTATTTGTCGACTTCTTTATGAGTTAAATATATTTTTATTTATTTATTTCACTATTGTTACAAAATTATTCCAGCTTTTTTAAGAATATATAGATTACATTTTGGCTTTGTATTTAATTTAAACACCAAATAGTTTGAAATATATTGCCTAAAATCAATTCAAAACAGGATTTGTCTTTGAAATCTATGCAAATTTATTTGGCCTATGTACTTATGTTTAAAAATAAAGTTCAGTTTGACAGCTGAGATGTGATTTTAAGAGGAGTATTCCATGTCATTATAAAATACATATCGTTTGTTTAAGGTTATTTTGTTGTTCTTGTTTTTTGTTTGTTTTACAAAAACACCATACACGTCTGTGATTTATCAAATAGTAGCTAGATGTTCAAATTATGTAATTGATATATTAACTGTGATATAGATATCTATTCTATACTTAGAGTTTGTTTGTTTTTACTTGTACTATTTATTGAGTGGTTTGTTTTAAAATGTTCCAATTCATTTTTTAAGCTCATAAAATCAAAAGTTTATACATGACTAAAATCGCAAAATGTAAATACTTTGAAGTTTTTTCAAAGTTTTGCACTGGAATTCAGTACCATTTTTATCCTTACCCTTAGACAGTCCTAAGCGACTCCATTCAGTATTGCAGTGGTCTAAATTAACACAAGCCCACTAGCCCTGCAGTGGTAAAATATGTTTCGGGCTTGCTCAAATTATGAATTTAATATAGCAGGGCTTGTTCAAAAATTTGATGCCAAGCAATAGTATAAGAATTTTGTTCATCCAAAAGTCTTATTTCAATGACTGTTATTGGTAAAATAATTCTACAGTACAATCAAAACACTGGGATTCTACTCTTAAACTGAAGTTAAATCCCTGGGTGGTATTTAATATTCAACTTAGAATAAGTTTATGGTTATACATCATTGAGTTCATTCACTCTATATGTCAGTTATTAATAACCAGTGATCCGATTAGCTACACCGTTCATAGATCCAATATTGAATACCACCCCTGGTGTTGTAAACTCATATTCATTTTATGCTTGTGACTGTTAAAAATATATTTGAAACTGTTATTTATTAGATCTAATAGATAATATATGTTATGAAATATCAGCATTATATAGCCAGTATATAATATATAAACAGTATTTCATCTAGTTTCATATATTGTTATTTTTCTTGGAGAGAAACTCATATTATTTATTTAGAGTATACATGTTTGAAATATATGTTGAAATATACCACTATTGATTTTTTCTCATTGTGGTTTGATTATGGTCTGTTTGTTATTTTATATGTTACAAACTGAATATCATGATTGTGATAGTTTTTGTTTAAGTATTTGTGTCATCAACAGCTAAGAGTGTGATGCTTTGTAGCCAAAAGAAGCTATTCATAACACATCTTAAGTAATTTCTTAACTTAAGTCAAATTCCAAAAATGTTCTTTTTATCAAACTAAAATTTATGTGTTTTCAATCAAGTTAATGAAAGTAAAATTTTATGGAAATTATCAAATTATTATATCACATGACCAGTGTGATTTTAAGTTAACTTTGGAAAATGACTTAAGTTTGGAAATAAGATGTACCGGGGTACAAAAAATACCTGCACTGTATTTCATCAGTATTAATTAAACCATGACGAAATACTTTATGGCGAAAATACATATCAATGAGATTCATGAACACAAGTCCAAAGCCTAAAAACAAGTATATTGTAAGGTATTTCAATTGAAATCTGAAAAAGAAATATGTTGAAGTGTTATTATTATTTATTTATAGATATTGACAATGCAGTTGTGATGCCATGTAACTTTAAAATCAAAATGTTGTTTTCAAAATACATTTACAATTTCTACATATATACATGTATTTGGATGTGAAATAAAATGTATTTTAGCTTTTTAATTAAACAAACCTTTTTACAAATGTTAGTATAAAAAATAGTCAGCTTCATAATGGATGTATAAGGTAGCAGTAAATTATGATTTCTTTCTCTGTTGCACCACTATTATTGCTTTCTGCTATCATTTTGTGAAATAAATTTGATCTTACACTGAATTCAAGAAATTCTCTGTTGTCTCTATGCTAAGATTTAAGAACAATGCCATTTTTATTACTAGTAGTAGTAATTGTAATGTCTGTATTGTCACATAATTTTAAAAAAACATTCAACCCAGCTAAGTCAACACTAAGCTACTTTTATCAAGCAATACAGGGACTAAATATAAAAGAGCACTGAAATTGTTATTTTACATTTTCACTGCAATGAAATTAACTGCAATGAAATTAATATGTTATTTTCACTGATAAGCGGAAACGTGAAATTAATATATAATTATTTAAAATTATATAAGTTAAAAGTGTAAATCTTATCAACCTGTTGTTATACATGCTTTGTTTATAAAAAAGTACAACTTAATGGAAAGTTATAATACTTGTATTTGTTAAAAAATATGGGGTATTAAATAATCAAAACATAAGTATGTTCTTGTTGATGATTCTGTAGTTAGGACTGAGCTTTTACAGTCACTCCAGAAATGAAGAGTCCTTCAACATTCACTTCTGGAATACATGATAAAGGAGTGTTCTTACTGTCACTCCAGAAAGAAGGAGTGCTTTTACAGTCACCCCAAGAATAAGGAGTCCTTTTACTGTTACTCCAAGAATAAGGAGTGCTTTTTACTGTCACTCCAAGAATAAGGAGTCCTTTTTACTGTCACTCCAAGAATAAGGAGTCCTTTTTACTGTCACTCCAAGAATAAGGAGTTCTTTTTACTGTCACTCCAAGAACAAGGAGTCCTTTTACTGTCACTCCAAGAATAAGGAGTCCTTTTTACTGTCACTCCAAGAATAAGGAGTCCTTTTTACTGCCACTCCAAGAATAAGGAGTGCTTTTACTGTCACCTCAAGAATAAGGAGTGCTTTGACAGTCACCCCAAGAATAAGGAGTGCTTTTACTGTCCCTCAAGGAATAAGGAGTGCTTTTACTGTCACCCCAAGAATAAGGAGTGCTTTTTACTGTCACTCCAAGACTAAGGAGTCCTTTTACTGTCACTCTAAGAATAAGGAGTGCTTTTACTGTCACTCCAAGAATAAGGAGTGCTTTTTACTGTCACTCCAAGAATAAGGAGTCCTTTTTACTGTCACTCCCAGAATAAGGAGTCCTTTTTACTGTCACTCCAAGAATAAGGAGTCCTTTTACTGTCACTCCAAGAATAAGGAGTCCTTTTTACTGTCACTCCAAGAATAAGGAGTCCTTATTACTGTCACTCCAAGAATAAGGAGTCCTTTTACTGTCACCCCAAGAATAAGGAGTGCTTCGACAGTCACCCCAAGAACAAGGAGTGCTTTTACTGTCCCTCAAGGAATAAGGAGTGCTTTTACTGTCACCCCAAGAATAAGGAGTGCTTTTACTGTCCTACAAGGAATGAGGAGTGTTTTTACTGTCACTCCAAGAATAAGGAGTGCTTTAAAGACACTACTTATTCCTGGAGTGACTGTAAAGACATTCCTTATTCCTGGAGTGACTGTAAAGGCACTCCTTTTTCCTGGAGTGACTGTAAAGACACTCCTTTTTCCTGGAGTGACTGTAAAGACACTCCTGGTTCCTGGAGTGACTGCAAAAGCACTCCTGATTCCTGGAGTGACTGTAAAGACATTCTTTATTCCTCATATGCTTGTAAAGGCATTCCTAATTCCTGGAGTTACTGTAAAGACATTCCTTATTCCTGGAGTGAATGTAAAGACATTCCTTATTTCTGGAGTTACTGTTAAGGTGTTCCTTATTCATGAAGTGACTGAAAAAGCACCCCTTATTCAAAGAGTGACTGTAACAGCACCCCTTCTACATGGAGTGACTGTAAAAGCACTCCTTTTTTCCTCAGGAGACTGTAAAAGCAATCCTTATTCCTTTCCTTGAGTGGCAGTAAAAACATTATTTATTCCTGGAGTGACAGTTAAAGCATTCCTTATTTCTGGAATGTCACTCCAGGAATAAGGAGTGCCTTTACAGTCACTCCAGGAATAAAGAGTGTCTTTACAGTCACATCAGGAATAAAAAAATGTCTTTACAGTCACTCCAGGAATAAGGAATATCTTTACAGCAGCTCCAGGAATAAGGAATGTCTTTACTGTCACTCAAGGAATAATGAATGTCTTTACAGTCACTCCTGGAATAAGGAATGTCTTTACAGTCACTCCAGGAATAAGGAGTGCCTTTACAGTCAGTCCAGGAATAAAGAGTGTCTTTACAGTCACATCAGGAATAAGGAATATCTTTACAGTCACTCCGTGAATAAGGAATATCTTTACAGTAACTCCAGGAATAAGGAATGTCTTTACAGTCACTCCAGGAATAAGGAGTGCTCTTACAGTCACTCCAAGAATAAAGAGTGCCTTTACTGTCACTCTAGGAATAAGGAATGTCTTAACAGTCACTCCAGGAATAGGGAATTACAGTTACTTCTGACACTCGAGAAAAATGAGTGTTTTTACGATCATTTGAGGAATAAGGAGGTTTTTCACAGTCATTCCTGAAATAAACCAAGGTCGCTTTAGTGTTGGTGTGTCGGCGTTGTAGCAGCTTGGATAAGGGTTTGCGTGCGAATCACTGTTTTGTTAAATTTAATTCAAGATCCGCACAACTAGACGACGTGTCTGGTATCTTCTATCGCCCTCCTAGTTCTGTTAAAAACTAATAAAACAGTCGATTTCAATCTTAACATTGTAGTTGATAATTCAGGGTGTAAAATTCATTCTCTATCACAGCAGTTTGAAATGTATCTCCGAGCCAACACATTTAACTGAGCTTTCATCCTCGACTTAAGATCTATTGTTTGTTTCTTATTCAAACTCTCTATTCCATAGTGGGAATGGTGCCTTTTTTCGAGCAAAATATTCGCTTACATTGCCCTGGATTTAATTTTTTTTCAGATATCAATAATCAGTACAGAAAGTATGTTGTCGCAAAATAATGAAATATGAAACTATGGCAACTATGATCAATTACGAGAAGCTTTTGGATACAAATTGGACAAATATGAGGAATACTAATATAAACTTGTTTACCTTCTATCTTACCCAAACTTAATCATTCTGATATTTCCGGTAGTTGCATTCCACGGCAAGGTAGTTCATCTTTATTCTTATGAACCTTCTTGGATAAACGCTAACATTAACTTAAAATCCGACAGCTGAAACCGGCTTTTAGAAAGCTTAACTCTCGAACAATCCGTCACTTTTGCTTAGATTTCGCGGCTTGCTAAATAAGGTAGTTGCTGTCGTTCGAATTTCTAAATCGTTTCATTTTGATAAACTTGGCTCGAAACTCAAACCTAGGGAACTCCGGTCAAGGGGCTGTCAGAAAAATCGTTTATTACTCCGGCATTCCGCCACTAGTAAATCCAATAGATGGTGAAATTGTTATGGACGAACAAGAAAAGCTGATATTTTCAATGATGTTTTTGTCCGTCAAACATACGTTGACGATTCAATTCAAATAGTCCCACAATACGATTTTGAGGCTGAGTAAGGAAAACTTGATCCCATATTTATTCTACCATCTGAGGTAGAGGATGCAATAAGTTGTCTCTCAACAAAAACATCGGATCCAGATGACATTTACAATCGTATCCTGCGTAAAGCTTCTGTTCTATTAGGCCAACCTTTATGTGCATTGTTCAATGTTTCGCTTATTTCTTCTGTTGGACCCTCAGAATGGTCATGCTATAATTTCTGCGCCGTCTTCAAAAAGGTGATCATTCAAAGCCTTTTTTGCTAACCAGCTAACTATTATAATATATTTTGTCCAGCTCTCGACGATAGTATTGAAATAAGAGTTGTCTTTTTCCATATAGGTAAAGCATCTGATAAAGTTTGGCATCGTGGTCTACTTTACAAACTTGAACGAGCAGGACTACATGTGGTCGTTAATTGTCCTGGTTTTCCAACTTCTTAGAAAATAGGTCTCATCACTTTGTAATTCCAGTAGCTACTTCATCATTATATGAGATCGAAGCGGGAGTTCCACATATATCAATACTGGGTCCTCTTTTAGTCCTTGTATATATAAAATATATTGTAAAGGAGGTTTATTTAAATATAACCTTTTCGCAGATGATACGAGTCTCTTTATTATTGTCGACTCCCCTCAGACTGTAGCTTTAAAGTTATAGGCAGACATTAATAACATATCTGTCTGGACTGACAGATGGCTTGTTAAGTTCAATCCTACAAAATGGGAATCAATGGTTGTATCTCGGAAAAGAAATCAACCCATTCAGCCACCAGTGTATATGGTCGACATAGCTTTACCTTATGTTAAATAAAACAATCATCAAGGCATTTTTCACTCTGATAATTGCAGGT
The DNA here is from genome assembly GCF_026914265.1 of Mya arenaria. Classification (NCBI taxonomy): domain Eukaryota; kingdom Metazoa; phylum Mollusca; class Bivalvia; order Myida; family Myidae; genus Mya; species Mya arenaria. Next base: position 22,090,578 of record NC_069131.1, on the reverse strand, counting down.
GGCATGCTCATATTAACTACATCAACAATAAAGCCTAGTCCAGAGTTAATAAAATGAACCATCTTCGTTAACGACTCCATATGCGGTCTCTGGAGGTAATATTTATCTCCTTTATCAGATCAAGCTTGGAGTATGCAGATGATATCTGTGACAATATGAAAAGTCGAACTGCAAAAAATACAAAATGAATGTGCACGTATAGTAACTGGTTGAACATCTGCGCTTGCTTCAAATCGAAACTAGTTGGGTTACTTTAAATACTTAACCCAAGAAACACAAACTCTTCCTTTTATTTAAAATGAAAAAAAAAAATGGTTATATTCAATGCTATTTGTCGGTTTAGGCTCCCCAGACAGTAGGACAAGATCACTTAGGAATTCATCCAGCATATCCTGTTTCCGAATCCAAACATCTTTGTATATGAATTATTTTATTCTTTCAACAATATCTGCAAGACATTGTCTCCCAATTGAGGCAAAGACTGTAAACAGTATTACTTGTTTTAAATCATACCTCTATTAGGACAAGCCAAAACACATAAACTGTATTATTATGGCAAACGTCGGCTACAGGTCCTGCGCACTCACATCCTTAACAATTGTAGTTCACTGATTCGGCATCTTTATGTTAAAAATAGTATTCCTTCACCATTTCTAAGGTTGAAAGACAGAAATCTACATATCTCTTTCTCTTCACAACAAATGTTCACAACTGTTCAAATTCTGACTAAGGTAACCATCCGTTAGGTATTAAATAGTAATGACAGCCTGACTGAAAAGCAAACTAGTACTATCTTTGATGCACTTCATCGTTTTATGTACATGTCAAATAATTTTGAAAGCCAGTGAGCGACTACACCCACCAACACTCACATATACTTTACCTTGCCTCCATTTCGCTTTCTTCTTATTTCACACTATAATTTCATTCCACTTATTAACGTTTAATCAATTCATAAATAAACATTTTGTTCTAAAATATATGTGATTGCATTTGAAATATCACAGCCAATCACCTGTGTTTCAAACATAATTTAATATGAGCTTGTACGATAATAACTTCATTTGTAATAACTGCCTAAAATGCCAGTTATCTATCACAACAGGGAAAGGAACTCTATACGTTCTGATCTTGATTTTTGATTATGAATTTATATATTGATTTTTTCCTCAATAAAATATGTTAACATTAAAATATAATACAACATATATCAAAGTACATAGTGCAATACAAAAAACATTTGCAGAGCATCAACAATTATTAATTCAACAATTTATATCAATAAAAAGGTAAACGAAAACATCTACATTATGACATTATGTTCCGATATATTTCTTAAAGAGACTCCGTTACAAACAAACATAGACTTTTTCGTTCCATTTTATTGTTGTTGTTTTTTGCAACAATTGCAAAACACTTAAACACAGATCGTCTCACGAATATTGTTATTTTCATTTCTTCTTATATCGTTAAGATATGGACAAATCACATAGTTAAATTCGTCTTCAACATCAATAGGGAATAACAGCAAAGAAAATATGTTTCTATATTAAATATTTATATGCATGTTTCATCATTATTTAGAACATTATCGAAGTCATAACTAACGCCCCATTAATATAATGTCTAAGCAATATATACAAAAATGTAACTAGTTATGACAAGCTTTATTATTATCACACACAGCTGGATAATATGCATTTTAATACTATTGTCAGAGGTAAGCACGTTGAAGCAATAGTGTAAAACAATTATGACCGCATTTCTGTATATATATATAGTTATCTGCCGAATGATACATGAGTCCACACCAGCATTGCAGGTATTGTTTTCACTGGGATTCGTTCTAACACTATCCCAAAACTTCTTCTGCGGAATTAAAGCAACAGTGAATGAATGCTTTAAATAACTGACAAATAATTTGGGAGTTTTATGTCATTACCCTTGCATTTACAAAACAAAACATTAATGGTCAACAAGTGTTCCTGGATTTTGGATAAAGTTACCAGTATCATTAAATAACAACAATACAAACAACACCAAAATGGTTTAAATAGTTTACAACTTGTATTTCGTGATCATTAAAGGTCCATATTTCTTCGGCTATAATCCGCATCTTTAACGATACACTTTACGTTTAGTCATATAAGTATTACCTTTTAATCCCCAAGTATTTCAATAATTTAATAAATTATCCCAATGGCTTTTAATTTCTTAAGAAGACCTGCCATATATAGCCATATATAAGACAATATCATCCATGTATCACCCTATAAATATCATTTTGAAAAATACAACTCCTGGTCTTCTATGAAAAGAGAATATAATAAAGGGGACATACCCTTGACATACACCAAAAGTATAACGAAATAAATTATATATAGTTTACAATCTGAAAAGAAAATCAATTGGAAGCACAACATGTAAGTATGTTAATAATTGTCCGGTTTTACTGAGAAAGGTAATTGACGGTAGGAATATGTGCATCACTGTCAACACTTCTGAACAAGCACCGGCTTCGGCGATATTCTATTTTAATGATTACTTTTGGAAAAACGCTTGTTCTTTTGTGTGGTCGCAACTGAGAATAATCAATAATGGACAGTGACCTTAAAATTCGGCCTATTCATCCTTTTTAAATAGTGAACATCTACTGCAAAAGATCAGTGATCCTCAATTTTATTTCACATTAAGGTGACTGTGATCTTGACTTTCTGGCCTTAAAATCAATAACGGTCATCTACTTATCATGACCAATTTGTGTACCAAATATGAAGTTCCTGGGCCCAAGCGTTCTTTGGTTATAGAGTGGAACCCGTTTTATCACCTTAAGGTCACCGCGACAGTGTCTTTTAACCTTATGATCTGTGTCATGACTAGTCATGACAAACTGGCATACCAAGTATAAAGTTCCTGGGTAAAAGTGTTCTTTAGTTATTGACTGGAAAACATTGTTCAGTCTAAGATTACTGCCAACATATCGATTTCACCCTAAAAGTCCCCTCGACATTGACCTTTGACCTAGATCTCAAAATCAATAGAAGTTATATACTAGCCATGACCAAGACTGATTTTATTGGACCAAAATGATCTTCAGTTATTGAGCGAAAATTGTTTTTTCCACCTCACGGTCACCGCGACCTTGACCTTTGACCGTCTGATAACAAATCAATAGAGTCATCTACTGGCCATGACCAACCTGCATACCAAGTATGAAGTGCCTTGGTCCAAGCGTTTTATAGTTATTGATCGGAAACGATTTGTGACGAACGGACTTACTGACTGACGGACAGCGGCAAGACTATTATGTCTCCCCATGGATGGGGGAGACATAATCAGACATTGTTCAGTCTTTATCCAAAATAGATATTGCAATACTTGACTTTATCTCATTTCATTTCATTTTCGACTAACTAGGATTGACAGGCTGTAAATCAAAGATTTTATCCGGTACTGGTGGACGCAAGATTCCCAACACTTCTGTGTGGTACAGCAGGTGGTGGAAAATGTACATCTCATCTGGACGAACATAGTGGTAAGTGACCGAGTAACGACTGCAGCACATCTGACCCTGAAATATTACATAAGTAAAGAGTAAATGTTTCGTAAGCAAAACATAGGTAAAGTGAGCTGTTAGAGGAACATGTACATCTGTTCCTGATAGCCATAGTAGACAATGGCAGTGTAACAATCGAGCATATTTGAGTGCTAGCTCCGATGACCACAATCTATTTCGAAAACGACGTACAAAATTTAGCTGGTTTGATTACAGAGCAGTTATATATGTGCAAAAACATCTTTCGTGGTGCTGTTATCGATTTAAAGACGAAATAGACCTTGAGTGAGAAAGTTCCCAGACGATTTGACCGGTTTCCCCCTGATTCTGACTTAGTTATGGCTTCACAGCCAGTGCCCAGTTTGAGAGCTTCTGAATCGCTAGCCACTATTAAAGCAGATGCGGTCCGCAAAATACAAGTTTCAGATAGTGATACTGGTATGAATAATAGTAAAAAACTAAACGAAACCGCATGCTCAGATACAAACAATGTGCTAAACAAAGCCATGAGATTTCTCTATACCCCTTCTAAGTCCCATTCCTTAACAACAAGTGCCTCAGACATTACTGGTGATGGACTTTCATTGTTTCTGGGCAGTCTTAACCAGCTAACAGACTTAATTAAAACAGTAAGTAAGATACTTACTAAAGGTATAGACAGTTAAGAGAATGAGCTAGAGAAAACTCTTTCTGACAATCTTTCTGACAAGCTAGCCAAGTTGGTGGATAAAAGAGGGAACAAAGTTAAGAAAAATAGTAAATCTGTTACTGAGCGTGTAAACACTTTGGAAGCTGAAATCTTTGATACGATGACAGGGAAAGTTGAGTCCCTTGTTGAGGCTATACAAGCACAAAGTTATCCAGATATACAGAAATTCAACATTGTTATAAGAGATCTGCCAGAGCGCCCAAATGAACATCTGACGTCTACGATAAAACTCTTTAAATAACAACTTACATGTCCACGATGTGCAGGCTAAGGCAGGCGTATTCAAAACTTAGATTGAACTTCAATTTCAGATTAGAAAATAAGTTTTTTGAATTACCTGTATATTTAGCTGCCTAATAGGCTGTATGGAACCACTGAGGCATATTTAAGGATATGGATAAGATCAATATTTAAAACTGGCCCTGGACAACAATAACCGTGCTGTCATTTTTGACACTGAACTCTGAAGAGCAGAAACGTCAGATTCTGAAGGCCAACACCAAACTCAAGGTACAAATGATAGTGCTGTATTCATTCATGCCGACCAGAGTAAAGGAGAAAGACTAGCAGCTTTAAACATGCAAAACATCGTCAACGCCGTAAACAGAGGGAAACGAGTTCAGATGGGAGGAAATTGTGTTTACAGTGGGTAATATAGTGTAAATGGTTGTAATCATGGTGTTGCGTGTTCTCAAAATGGGCAATATAAGATAGGAATATCTCAGTCCAAAAGAAAGAAAAAAACACCTATGCTTATGGAAGATTTGTAAAATGATGGCATTGTTTCATAAGATTTACATGATGTCTTAGGTACATGAAAAGACGATTTTAGCATTTTGCTTTCTAATGAAGGATTAAATAATATTAACACTAAGTATTTTATTGTTCTGGAAATAATGCTGGCAATAATGTGGATTTTTACCATAGATGAATAAAGAAAGCATTTTCCAAAGCAGAACGAGAATAAGCTTTTGGAATAGATGATATATCTTTTGGTGTTTCGAGAAATGATTGTGCCAAATTATTTTTAAACATATTGTAGATTGTGTGTTTTGAGAGGAGCATCATTCACAGTATTTGGTTTAAAGTAATTATTAGTCCGATTCCAAAATTAAATATATAATTATATGTAATAGTCTTCCTTTTTCATGAAGGGATATTTCACTTTCTTGTGTATAAACTTGTTAAATTTTGAATGAAAGGCTCTCAGCATGGGCTAAAAGAAACAATATTTTGATAGACGAACGCATAATGCTTTGTAAGTGAAACTATCCTGGAAACCCACACATGAAAAAGTAATGGAGATATGTAGGGCAACAGTGATATAGATTTGTAAAAATGGAATCGAGTTAATTATTACATATTTAGATAGTGTTGTAATAAGAGAAATGCCAATGTTAGCAATTGGCCATATAAATATATGTGTCAATGCATTGAAAAAGATATAACTCAATTCATAGGATCTGTCATATGCTTATAAAAATATGTCATCTAAATCATATTCGAATAAGATTTTTAAGCAATGCACGAATATCGTTATACATGTGTTGTTCCAGTGGCATGTATAGCAGGCCTTAAGACAAGAGCTATTTTCCGCAGTAGATGTATTCGATACTATATTAAATTCAATGAATGATGAAAATAAGTCATTGTTTACACACTCAAATAAGGGTATAGTAAAATTAACTGCAAAAACATGTTTTGATATTCTAAATCTTAGGTCTGATACCTTACATGTATAAACACAATATTGATGATAGAGAGTATTATTTACTTTAAGATATTTGAGAAATTATGAAATATAATCATTCTTTGTGATTCTCAAACCTTTTCGTGTGAACATTTTGACCATGATAGATGTAGTGGTCACATCTAGAACAACTTAACTATTTTAATCTTTATGTTCACATAAACATGTAGTTCCTGAATAGTTCCTATAATAATGGTTGCTTAATTTGAAAACAAGTTATTAATATAATATAAAAGTCCACTTATATTAGATAATCACCAATACTTGATACATAATAAAGGAATTGACAGGGAAAACATCACTTTTATTTTCTGATTTTATACATTGTATATATGGTATATAATACATATCAGATTTTACGTGCATATATAAAAACAAACACACTGGTGACAATGAAGAGACAGAAGCAATGACAGGACATATTTGCTTATTCAACGTCAAAGAGTGGCTTTTCTAAGTTTTGACTCATTCAGAAAACAACCAACAGCAATGTTATATAACGAGTTATAACGAGTGTTGTTGTTTTAAACTTACCATTGAATGCTTGTTCCATGCGTAATTCTTCAGCCAGAATGTTTCTGGATTTGCCGTAAGATGCTCGAACAGACTGACTGCGTGAAATGTTTCTTCTCCAGACATATCGAGGGTTGACAAGACTTGGGCACCGGAAGCCTGGACGGTACAAATAATAACTTCAGTCACACATATGATGTTTGTATAGAATAATAGTCCTTAGGGCATGTCAATTCAATCGAAAGAAAGCAAATCATCTAATTGGCAACACTTATTTATTATACAAGCTATAGTAAGGTTATAGGTAATAGTCATTTTAAGAGTCTGTCATGTGTAAGTGCTATCACAAGTATATGTAGGATACTTTAATAAAGGGTTCTGGGGGCGTATGCAATAAGCGACTTGATTGAACGTACGAGTAGAATCCAAGTGTTTTGATTAGATTGTAAAAATTACTGTCTTATGGACTGAATGAAATCTCTGAGAGGGTCTAATGATAATGATGATAACTAAATTGAATACCGCACAGAGCCTTTTTAGGTGCCCGTTTCATCATGAATACGAGATACCAAGATTTTTAACATGTGCAAGCGTTTTGAGAGTTCACTTATTTTTAAAATAAAATTAACTTTTTGAAAGGTATTTGAGCTGATATTGTAAATTGGAAGGTATGGAAGATTTTGATATAAAAACAATGTTTATTTTTAGACTTGTTCCACATACATTTTGATAATCACTACTTGTCAATAAAGCTAGCTTACATGTGATTTAGAACTATATAAACGACGTCAGTTGAAACGCAAAAGTCTCTAAAATATCCGTTCTAATACTGTATGATGTATTATATCAGTTTTCCACATAGTTGTTTTAAGTTTCATTGCGATAGATTCAAAATTACATTTAGTGGTAAATATTGTAAAAAATGTAGTATAAAGTCGGACAGTTTTACAAAATTTATCTTTTACTATTCATTATATTTAAAGCGTTGAATTTAACACACCGGACTAAACAATCGCATGGAAGCGATACAAGCAAGGACATTATATCTGTAATAGAAAATTGTCTGTTACTTAGGCATAGCTGCTATACTTAATTCATATTTCAAGCCATATGTTCCAATATAAAATAAGTGTAAAAAAGTTTGAATTATTTACCAATGATATTCATTGAATGTTAGGTCACTTAATTTACATTTTAATATTTGATAGTATTTATATATATATATATATATATATATATATATATATATATATATATATATATATATATATATATATATGAACTCAAAAGAGTGCTTATATGTAGTGCTTGTCCCTGAAGTTTCCACAGTTTAATCAAACGAAAACTTCTGCCGCTTTCATTATTATAGTTGGTCTGCGTGCCTGCGTGTGTGCGTGTGGGTGTGTGTGTGTGTGTGTTTCCGTGATTTTGATTTTATGCGTTTCTAAGTATGATACCATTTGTATACTACAAAGCCTCTCGTATATAGCCTCAATTGAAAAGAGTCACATTACTAACAGTATATATACCTCTCTACAGTATCCATATTTCCATTATCTTTTTACTAAGATCGATGCTGCTGGTGATCTTACCTGAAGACATTTTCCAATTTCTACATCTTCGTTGCCGCCATCCAGCAAGCAGAAGCCATTTTTAAAACCTATGCGTACTACATCACGAAGGGCCCGCGAACTTATGACGTATCCGCCACCACCACTCATGTAGCCATTCTTGACAAGCAGCTGTTAAGAAATTATGTATGAAGTATAGCATTCCTTTCAGGAAGTTTCTGTTTTGAACAAAAACCGAAAGGTTGTTAACATAAGGTGTTAATTGTAATAGTTATAATTATTGTTTTTACAGTAATCATTATTTTTAAAATGGGTATGGCTTAAACTAGCATGGGACAGGAAAAGAATGATAAATGATAAATGAGAAATGCACATTGAAACTGGGGCCAATAATCCCACTCCAAGACTCAAATAGGTAACAAAGAAGAAAAAACGCAATTTAATTTTCAGATGAATATGGCCGCGTTTGGAAATTATGTTTGTAATCCTAATGCCAGATAAGTCACTTGTATATGTTTTCTCAAATAACGCTACCCATTTGACCTGACTATGATTTTTCTCTTAAGGCGTGTGTCTCTCCCTTATGAATCCATCATTAGATCGTGCATTTTCGCCTTATTTCGTACAACGTTTGCAATTTTCGCACACTTTAGAATACACGCGGCTTACTCAGGACTTTAGTCAGATCATTTTTTTTTAAATAAAATTGTTCTTTTGTTGTTCTTGTTTTTTCATTTCTAAATACAATACAAATAAGTACAGTAACGATCATTTTTAGAAGATTCGATATCTAGATATTAAATCCGGGTCCGTGCAAATAGCGGCGCCATATTAAGGAAGGGAAATCTTGAAGGTATGTATGGGTTGCCTTAGGAACAGTTACAGTGAAAGGTTTAGCTGTCATGTTTGTTCCTTATACCTAAATAGAATGAGAAGGTCTTATAAATCTTACCTTCATGTGAAATCCCATATAACTAGGCTTGTTATGGTCTGTACTAGCCAACATATGGCGTAGGTTCTCCATTATGACGTATGTGTCATCGTCACATTTCAGAAACCAATCAAATTCGTGCCTGTGTTTTTCATATGCATATGTCAGGGCATATCTTACTTTAGCCGTTAAATGATCTCTTCCTTCTTTTTCAGGCGTGATTAGCATTTCAGCATTATCCGTTTTATTTATCTCACGAGCTGAAATGTAAATTAATCGTTTGATATTTTGTAAGGGTATGATCAGGGTATTACCAACCAGTTTTAAATAAACATACACTCGATGATAGCCAGATAAAACCAATTTTTGTGGGGAACTGCCGTGAGATCGAGTAGCTCTTCCGCAGTTTTATTTTTTCTCTCTTCATTATAAATAATTTAAAAGAAACCATTCTTAAAATTAAATAAAATCAAACATTATTTAAGTCGTTGCGTGGTGGCGTTGACTTTGTTGTGCATACCAAGCGAACCCACACAGGAAGAATCAAGAAAAACAATAGAAAACTGATACCTTATCTACTAACCATCAAGGACTCTTATTAGGCTCACGGATATATAAACCTTTATTTAATACATTCACATTCATTGACCAATCCTCAGATCTATCATTGACCGATGTTATAAGGATATAGTCAGATAACCTAGTTTAAAGCCCAAGTCGCCTCGTGTTGTGTAAACTCGAGTTTCACTGTCGTTCCAATGCGGTAGTTTGAGACGTATGTGACCTGTTTGTTGTGTTCGTATGTGTGTGTTTGTGTTTGTACGCTTATGTATTTGGTTCATTGGCGTTTGGGCCTTGACCATGTGTCACTAAACAGGTTACATATTTGATTTTCTGACCCCTGGACTATTCCCTATAGTTTGCATCGTATTATTTGATGTTTATGTACAAAAGGAAGTCAAACGCATAAACGAATTAAAATTAACCTTTAAACAATCCAACTGCTTTTGTACGTGACAAGAAGTTCAATCACTGTTTTGTTTTGTGTTATATGTCTTTGGCGTTGACCCTGTTCCTTTATTCGGGGTTTATGTTAAAACTTTGGACTACTGTGATTTTGTCTGTAGTTTTTCATAAATATCAATATGGCCTTATACTGCTCATATGAGTACCTTGATAAACTAGTTTAAGCAAAATATTGTCAAGGAAGTAAGTGGTTGCTGAAGCAATAGTTGATTGCTAAGCAAGTTTCTAACTGTTGCTAACCAATGTGGTGATTAATGAGAAAGCAAGCCGAAGTCAAGTTTTTAAGAAAACAAGTGGTTTCTAAGTTTAAGGTTGCTAAGGAGGTTCATTGTTGTGAAGGAACTGCAAAGAATGTAATTGTTAATTCTTTGCCAAGGTAGTTTGCGGATGTTTTCTAAAGGGGACTATGGTTGTTGAGGGAAAATGCAGATGCTAAGGAAGCAAGCTGCTGCTTAGGAGGTTGTTAGTTGCATAGAAAAAAAAGATTGCTGCAAACAAAAGTCGTGGTTGCTAAGGAGGTTGGTGATTGCGGAGAAAATATATGGTTGCTAGGGAAGTAAGGTTGTATGAAGAATGTTTGTACATGACAACAATACTTATCTACAAACTATAAATGTCTTTGCAATGCTATTTAGAGAAAAAAAACCCACTATATTTCATTTTAAATATTCCAACACTTAATGGAATGTAAATAAAAACAGCAGGCATATAAGACCTAACTCGTTGAAAAGGGGAATATTAGAAATAAATCTCGGTATTAAAATGATATTTATATTAATGTTAGAGATAACGGACCGACTGATCAGATGTCAACAATGGTTTGAACGTCAGATTGATAAGTTTAATCTATATACTGCTTTAGAAGTTTAATTGTACTTGTAAAATGCAGTGTTTTTATCAAGATTTGATACTTCAAAAATATTTCGTGCATGAAAATGAAAAAGCATCTGTTTCATTTGAATTCCTCAGCTCGTTATAACAAGTTCAACTTTAACATCGGTGTCGTTGATAACGCTCTTAACTTTAGCTTAGTTCTGACCAACTTGCCCAATACATATCGTAGTATAACTTATATGTCAACTAAGTAGACCGCAATAATAAAATACATCCACGGCAAACATTCTTTTTAAAGGAACACTTTTGTCTTATCTAGCAAATAAAAAAATATTTTAATATTTGTCAAACACTTACACAATACATAGTATTTTTTATCACACTTGCTCGCCCAGGTTGCGTTCACGGCGGCCATTTTTGTTTGCCCGGAACTAGAAGAGAGAATAAGGCAGAGAACGCGGACATTCTTCCAAGAACTCCCGGTTTCATTCACTGATTCGTCATTCAATCTCTGTGGCCAAAGATAATGGTTTCTGTCTGAAACATCGAACTTAACTTCAGAAAATGTGTTTTTGACATAAGCCTTTTAATAAAAAGTTGCAGTTCATCAGCGTTTGAAAGAACACGCTATTTTTTAGATATCCCTATGAAAATTTATAAATCAAATGTATATACCAAATTTGTTTAAACTCAAACATGGTTCCACGCACCATCAGTTTTTGTCAATTGTTGGGCTATACCGTTTAATAAATGTCACTGCCAAAGTTTTGCCCTCATTATGGTAGCGGGACTCCCAAAACCCTAAATAAATACGACTTTCATTCAAATGATAGAAAATAAGAAAATGGTATTATATGTTGATACTTAAAAGCTTAAATAATCGACCTACCTTCAATATATTCCACTCTGGTACTTGTACAAAAATATCCAGTTCCACTTAAAACAATTACTATAGTGACCACGATAAAGACAATAATCAGTTTTAAGTTTCCCTTCGTCTTCAGCTCTGATAGCATTGTTTCCTTTATGTATGATAAATTGTATTCTCGATAAGATTACAAGGTGGCGAAAGGCATTCGGAACTCCTTGACCATTTTTCATCGAAAACAACTTTGGATATATATGGACGGTTTACAATGTCATAAACTTACATTTGACTACGCTGCAAATAGATCGCGTAGTAATTTTCATTTAGCAACTTGATGAATTTACAATGGGAATCTTTATTATTTACATGAGAAAACACTTCATAGGCAATCATTTTAAACATAATACCAAATGCATTTTAAAACACTACAATTAATTAATACTTCATTTAAAATTTTGCTTACTCCTTTTATTCATGTACCGGCATACATCCGAGGCTGTTTCGAAAGAAAATGGCCGAGGTTTTCCGAATGTAGCAAAACGGGAAATATCACCTTATGACTGATAAGGAATGGATTCATATTTTGCTGTTTATAGATCCAATAATTTGCAACTAGGTGTTTTAAACAAGAACGATGATTATACTGTTTAGTATGCGTGCTTCTTGCCTTTTTCATTTTTGTAATAATTGATGTTTATTTTGTTCTTCTGAAGGAATGAGTCGGTAGCTAGTAGACCAACACTCTCATACATTAGCTACTTCTTGGTTTATGTAAAGGAAAAAACAATACGCTTACAAAACTAGCTGCACTTTTCAGTCAAGGATAACCCGATATCATGGGAAACTACTGGTCGTTATCTCTAGAATGCGCTTATGAGTGGCCTCGAAGATTGATAACAAATAGTTATTTATTCAAACGCCATGCACGTTTGCATAGGCCTTTTATGTGATATTTCATACTACATGTTAACATTGCATGTAGGTAACTAAAACCGTTAATATAAATAATTATATGGAACACAATACAATTTTTTTTACAATTCTTGTTTTACATAAAACACAGACACACCTATAGTATAATCTCTTGTAGACTACATTACTGACATCGAAGACCTCTCGCTCTACCTCGACTACATGTTCTATGCTAATGCTGAAACATGCATGTTAATAAACAAGTTATTTGTTAAAATACCATGTCTAATTGCAGCCATATTAAATCTCACATAACAACTGTTTGAATCTCATTTCTTGCAATCCAATTATACTTAAAATAAAATAAGAAGCCTATACCTTCAATTTGATGTTTCCCTCCAAATGAAATTTTATTAAATTATTTTGAGAAGTTTCCACGCCAGAAACCAAAATCAGAATGTTCATGAGAATCATTATTTGCCCAAGGTCTACCAAAAGCTTAAAAAAGTCATTCGTTAGTTAAAAACTCAAGAAAACATATACTCATTGGTTACGTAAAAAAGAACGATAATTTATGAGAAAAACATTAAAACTTGTTTAAGAACCAACACTTCTATCTTTAGCACATGACTGGTCAGGTGACCGGCATCATGAAATAACAGTTAACAGTAAACAATTATCATGACCACATAAATACCGTAAATTCCCTTATGACCACATATGTAGGAATGTTCATGAAAAGTTATGAAATATCATATTTCCTCTAAAAGTAACCCTAAATGAATAATATTGAAGATTAATATAAACATGATTTTAGGTTGTTTTTAATTCACATATTATACTATATTACATTAGCACCATGTTAAAAAAATCTGGACATAAAATAAAGATAACGATAAGCGTTTGTATATCATCGCTAATACTGCTTTAGAAGAATGTTCATTGTGATCATTGTGCAAAACAGTATCAAGGGGCAAAACTGCAAATCTTCATTTCAATGTTACTATATTTCTAGCTGGTTATTGATGATGAAATTGGCTCAATATTATTATTCAAAAATTATACAATTGATCGCATGTGTTATGCTTATTTAAAATGTGTTTTTTTTATACAAATGAACATGTAAAATCAAGTTTATTTAAATCATGGGGTGCATTAGATATTTTCAAGGAGATTTTCACCGACAGTAAGGATTTCGGTCCTATATCGTTTTCGATATCTATCTTAAATTTTAAAATATTTCGGTCTGATATTGGACCGATCTATATTTTTCCAATCAAATATTCAACATTGTCGTATTTCCAATGTTCAATAATGTGCCCAAAAAATGCAAGTTACACAATACTAATATTTCCTATAGGTTATGGAACGCCAAATGCAAAATGTTTTTTTTTGTATTATTAGCCTAGAAATTGAAAGTATAAAGTGCGTTTCAATTTAAGGGAATTCATATATATATATTAGATGAAAATTCGGTGTGTTCCCACTTTCCCAACCTCTATTTTTTCCTATAAAAGGTGAGGTTTGTGGTGGGGAGATGTATTATGTGTTGTAAAAATAGAGATGATAGGTGATAATTTGCGAAAATTGCTATATTTTGCGGAAAAAAAATGCATTTCTAGTTTTGAGAAAGTTTTTTCTTATTTTCACACTTTAATGTTACATATTCACAATTCACTTTAGTTTTACTTAATGGGAAGCAGCATCAACACATGTCATTTCGTACATTTTTCCACTTTGCAGCTGGTGCTTACGTCTTTGCTCCAGCTCTCGTTTGACTCCTTAGCCGCTGCTTTATGCCATTGGCGTGCTGGAAAATCTTAAGACAGGCGCCCGACGAGTATCCCATGTTTAAAAGCATGGATGGCTATTATATATAAACAATAATTAGTCAATGATCACATTAGATGGGTATCAATTATTTACAAAAGCCGACACGTTTAGGTGTCAACGCAATTTACCGTGGTCGATAGAGTACCAAATACGTCCATATGTCACGACCGGCTTTTAGTGAGGTAGTAAATTTTTATTCAGTGTTTATATGCACTCTAATAACTTATGTTATGTTTTAATTTATGTGTTACATATGCATTGTTATAGTTTCCATGTAGCGTAAAAGAGTTAACATTAAAGATTTAATGTGGATTTAATGTCACATAATTGAAGTCGACTATTGTATTGATTAAGTGTTCTGTATTTTTGCTGTAGTTTTGTTCTCAAAACTTTGAGGTTTAAAGAACAATGAAAGAGTTACGGTTAAAAATATAACCAGGGGGAGATTGTGTACTAAACGAGCTGTTTTCTGTTTTCCCAATATTTTGGCCATTTGCTATATGTTTATCCAATCTACATCTCAGTGATTCCCTGCTTGGCTTTGATTTACACCATATTTGAACATGTATTAGCATTTTGGATTGCCAAAAATCATGAACATGACGTAGTCATATTATTTTGCAATAATCATACTTCTATTTAAAATGTATTAATTTTCTTTTACATATAACATATTAGATTGACTTTAGCATTAGTTTGTAAAATAAGTATTTTTATTGCACAAGTTGTAAATCCATTGTTCTTTTAGCATGGGAGTGACAGAGCTTATTGGTATAATAAGTATAAAAACGATTTGCTGGTAAAATCCCCGCCAACTGCCCCCACACCCCAGGGACCCTAGGGAAGGTCCAATTCCCGCTGTTTTTGGCGCGGAGGCAAAACCACCGCATTCACCCGGCACTGCGGGGCCACCTGGAAAGTAAAAACACGCCCCATTTCCCCGGCTATCCCCAGTATAGCCCCGGACCTTGGGGGACCGTGGTTACAATTGACTGGTACATAATGAGAAACTCTCAAGAGGCCCTATGCAATGCTTTTCAATGCTGTTGTGTATGTCGGGGAAAAGTTAGGCCCCATTTTTTCGAAATTGATGAAGCATAAGTGTCTTATTTCATATAGCCAATTTTATCGCACAAACATGAATTTTAATACGGAACAAAAAACATGTTTTATCGTTTTTATCTTGAACAAAAATGTACTTAAAAGCTGTAAAACTCTGCTGTAAAAGGGCTATTTTTATGAATTTATACTACGGAAAAGAAATATTGCATTAAAAGAATCTTATGATTGTCAAGAAATCTATTTAATACGATTAGGCGATAATACTAACACTCTATTGAAGTAAGCGTTTATTCTATGGGGGTCATTATTTTTAATGTCATATAAGATGACCAAATACCGGAAGTTCGTATAACTACCGCCCCGAAATTTAAGGGCGTTTTTGTTGATACCAAACTAGTTTCAATTTTGGTTTGATGGGTTAACGATTCAGCGGCTTGGAAACCTGTTTCGAAAATTTTGCAAGCAACAAATGCATGGTTGTGTGTATAGTTTTAACAACAAAGTGGAGCTTCTGCGCGTAGCTTTTACCACTAAATTTCTTCAAAACAATGATACCACAGCTGGTCGTTTGCCTGTTTTAAATAAATGGTGTTTCAACACACGTGTTGGATCACTTCCCGGCATGTTTTTTTTTTCAAAGTGAAAAGTAAAATAGTTTTCGGATTTAACGAACCGACGAGACCGCCTCCGGAGGGAGCTTCGAATGATACAAAACAGTTACGGTTTTCGTAAAACAAACTCTAAAACTGTGTTTCAATTTATTAAAAAAACTGTTACAGAAAATACACAGTTCGTAAAATAGAGTTTAAACCAAAACGAGTTTAATACAACCCCCCCCCCAACAAAATAAAAGACATGCCCTTAGATTAAATGATTTAATTAGGATTGAGTCAAGCACAAAAATGGTCTTGAACTTCAGCTGAGCACATTTATCTGATCTCATATATTTTTTAATCGTCTTTTTCAGGACAGGTCTTCTAATTAAATGTTTAATTAGCGGTGTGTAGTTTGTTTGTTTATTTTTAATGTACGCATACGACGATGATTTAATTAGTACAACAACAAAAGCTGCGGGAAACTAAAACCGAAAAATCGCGTTATTTTTATCGTATTCAGCGCTCTTGTATTTTAAAACCCAATTATTTTAGCATCTATAACGTCTGATATAAAACTTAAGTATCAATGACCTATTTAAATTGCGAATCACATCTTTTTCTATGTATTGCATTTTTCTTTTTTTTTTAAAGATAACCTCATTCTTGTTTCGTTCTATTTAAACGGTTATCTTATATTGCTATAATTTTCAAGGGGCTTAAGACGAGACCACGATTTGTCTTACTGGACTCTGTATTGTATGGTTTGTTTCAAAACTGAGTAAACTCTATGTTGCTACAGGGTCCACAATACAACCATCCCTGTTTGTTTTGCAGTGCGTGGTGCAGTGTCCGGTTCGTGCCCACACGGTTGGTCACAGCACAACTTGGAGAAAGCTGTTATTTTCTGCACACCCATGAAAAATACGCTTTAGCCGATTTTAAAGTAAGTTGGTTCGTCTACGTTGCAATTTATTTTGCGCTTACTTTGCATTTCTTTGTTTGCTTTTAACATAGATACACGTAGCTCAGTTTAAATGTTTAAAACTGTAAATATGTCCTTAAAACAAAATTGGGGGGGGGGCGGCAGTAGGTAAAGCTTCATTTCAAACATAGCGGCGATAATAAAGAACACACGATTGTATTTAGTTATTTCTTCACCAATGATGATTCCCTTCTGGCTGTTCTGTCTCCAGGCCTATCTGAGTTTACACAAAGTACATACATTTTTGTAATATTTTTAACTCGAATATTTGACCATATATCTTATATAACAAATGTGGAATGTAGAAATCAACATGATCAACATTCAATGTAAGTAAAAATAAAAAATAAAGTTAATGAAACACGTCCGTGATTTGTAACGTATACAATGTCCGGTTAGCATTCTCGCTTTTCATCTTGGCGACCCGGGCTCAGACTCGATTCCCTGCTTGTTGGAATCTTAGGTTGGTTTGTAGTCACCAAGCCGGACAAGTGGGTTTCCCCACACGAGACCACACTCTCGCGTAACATCGCGCCAACAAGAATGATTAGTAAAATGTTGTAATAATTTGTTTCACGATCTTTAAAATAAAGTTTAAATTATTTGGCACTTATGTTAAATCATACCTTTAAACACGTATGTTCACAACTTACATTATTTATCTAACTGAACGTACGAGGTAAAGCGTTCTATTCTATTCAAGTTAATGATTATTTTGGATACATGTAATACAAAACTTCTGAATTACAACTAGTTGAGACCAGATACATGAAACCATATCGAATGGAGCTGTGGGACTAGATATCATTCATCGCAGGTCTCGCGGCATGTTGGAGACAAAATTACTCCTTCGGCGAATGTGCCATCAACCGGTGGGTGCAACACTCCTCTTTTGCTTCAAAATTTTGTTTAAATCATACATGGGGATGTGACGAAGTCAAACCATAATGCAACCATTCTAGGTCACAGACGGACCTTTATAAACTCAACTACAACAACAACAGTATTTTCAGATGAAACTGTGTGCCTTCAAGATAAAAAAAAAACATTGGTCTCCCCTTTTGATTATTTTTGTGCAGTTTATATTGTTTCACATCTTAATTTATCCTGTTGATAATTATTGTACCGATGATGTTCTTGAGCCCCTTGTTGTACCCTGTTGATTATTTGTGTATAGTTGATATTCTTGCAAAACTTGATCTCCCCTTTTGATTATATTTGTACAGGTGATCTTCTTGCACCTCTTGGTCGCCCCTTTTGAATATATTTTTGTTCAGTTGATATTATTGCACCTCTTGATCTTCCTTTTTGATTACATCTGATATTATTGCACGGAGGTGTTAGTTTGTGTTGTAATTATTGTCAGTTTGACTTTCAGCTTTGATCATACACAAAACCACAGCAACTGGTGGACTTGAACCTGCAGTGTTCATATCGTTAGAAACGTTTTGATAATATTGTCCTCCCTCCTACAGGTGTCTGTGCCACCCACCAGACCCATTTAGCCTACATTGAGAACGCAGAGGAGACTATGTTTATCAGGAACAAGATCAAGGTAAACGTGTCCAACCGTTGCCAACATACGGCTTGTTGCTCTTTTTGTAGAGAGTCACTTGCTTTTTTACTCAGCTAATTTCCTTGATTAAATGAAACGCTTTCAAACATAACACCGACCATTGTTATTAACTAATGGATGGTCAATTAAATAGGTAATCGACGGGGACGATCAAGCTCACGCGTGGTTTGGAGCTACTGATGAGGTTGAAGAGGGCTAGTTTCTAAGGTATTATATAGAAACACCCGTGACCTTCACCGACTGGGGAACAGGTTGCCTTTACTTGTGTGAATGTTATGTATGTTATATATAAATTTAAACTGAACGATGACATAGCTTTTCATGGTATTTATGTGATTATTCATGATCAGTGCTTCAAAACAGTGTAAATATTTTTAGACATGTATATGGAAATTTCATCACGACGCATACTTTCGACGTGTATCTTTTTCACTATTCTTTTACAAGATGTTAAAATAAGACAGTTGACCGATTGTTCAGAATTTTGTTAAAGTTAACAACGTGATTTACGACATCGTTGTTAACTTTTAAACGGGAACCTTTTTTATAATATGCTCATATATTTAAATATAAACAGCTGATGAAACAGTTGTATCTAAATGTGTTAAAAATACAGCAGATCACACGTTTATCCATTAATTTAACGTCCATATCAGTAAGATTCGAAAGTTAACAACGATGACGTTAACAACGTTATCAACTTTGACAAAGGTCTGAACAATCTGCTTATTGTTTCCTTTAAAACTCTTACAACACCTTTGACTGACTTTATCAAAATGATTTTAATCTGAAGGCGAGACAAACAGCGCATCAGAAAAAGAAATATAATGTTAGTCGGTTATCTGTGGGTTTGTTTCACTTTTTATTGCTCGCGTAAAGATACATCCCACTCGACCCTTGGTCTTATGCGATTTGACTTGACGCACGCAGCTAGAAGTGGTTTAACCCATATATTTCACTATTTAACTGATGAACATAGTGTATTATTAACGTATAATTGTTCAAATGTGTACTTCAATAACTTGATATCTGGATTTATTTTTATCTCAGATAGTATGAATGTTAAGGATAACTAGTATTGAAGATAGTCACATAACTATAGTCACTTGACTGAAAACCACTGTTTACAACATATTTCATCGCTGTTACTTGATGCATTTGTTCACAAACAATTTAACTATACTGTGCAGGTTTAATAGCAAATGACCGCGAGAAAAGATGAGGAATAGAATTTATGAATACATCGTATACAGACCAGGGAGATTTGGTTATAAAAGAGTTAATTGTGTATTTTCTTGTCATTGTCGGGGCAAAACTCATGCTTTGTGTTCTTGTTGCTAATGGGCCGATGGTTCAGAACTAAAGTTAATGACGTGATAAACGACATCGTTGTACACTTATAAACGTGAAAAAGTTAATGATGTGCTCACATATCTAAACACCAACAAATTCAACTGAAACAGTTGTCTCAAATATTGTTAGAAATACAACATATCAAAAGTGTATCCATTAAATTCCAAGGGCATTAACACTGAAAGTAGACGATGATGAATGTAAAAACGTTGTAAACTTCATTAGAGTTCTAAAATATCGATCCAATGTTTTTCATATGTACAGATGTAGGTGGATGATAATGCCAGATTAAAACAAAAAGAAGGCAGAAGTAGCTTATAGTCATACATTTATTTTGTGAAGCATGACAAGCATATGGGGAGCAATTTATGTGATTATCAGTAAACCTTACAGTACAATTTTAAACAGAAAATTAGCAATGAATGATAAACTCAATGGCAATGTTTACCTGTAACTTTAGATATAAGTGAACAGTCACGTACACACCATGTTTCACAGCCGCTCCTTATCTTAACCTTGTACCTTATTCAATAAACAACTCAGATTGAGCTTAAAGATAAAACTGAAATCTGTCTTTTTTATTTGATCTATAAAATTAATATGAATATATATACCCTCAGGTTTTGCTCCTTAGATTAACACTAATCAAAGTTGTTTATTAAATACAGCCCTTGTTGTTAAACTATACGCGAATATATAGTACCCGTTGTGTAGCAATTAGCATAACAACAGTCTGGACTCTGCGCTGTCAAAAATACCAAAATGAAGCTTATTTACTATACGGTGATACTGCCCTTACATAAGAACAAAATAAGACATTGTTCGGTGCAGTTCACCCCTTTTTATTAAAAATAAAATGATAGCCAGTGACAGTTCTTTCCTACTACTTATAACTAACCCACTCAGGATTGTCTCCTTTCTGAAAACATGTGATATTCAGCACTATCAGGACTTAGTGAAGAATAGGCACTAGAAGTATTTCATTAAAATCAACCACCTTACCCTTTTTCTTTGCTTTCATCCTTTTTAACTTTCTTCTTTTATTCTCAAGCAGAACCAACGACTTTAGTATTCGATTAGTGAAAATAAACTACGATTGTTTAGCACGATTGTTTATCACACAAAGTTGTTTAACTTTTAGCTACGTTCTTGTCAGTGTACGTCGTCTGTAAATACATTCTTTTGACTCATTTAATAGTATTCAATAAAGACAAATCATGTTTTACAGTTAAGTTAAATACTACTTCTTAATTAAATTCAACAACATCAATCTCACTGTGTCATCTAAACTGTAAGCTGTACAAATGTCCGTCATTAACTCTGTACTTTTGCTAAGGTTTGAAAAATAACGTCTTATGATACATGTATTCTTGTTCTTATCCGTTTCTCTACATTGAACATGTGTTTTCTGTTTGTCTTTATGTTATGTATGTGTAGGCTGATGAATAAAATATGTTTAAACTAAGCTTATAGTGATCAGGAACGCCTTTCTTTTGCCGGTTATTCCTCTTCCTTTATGAAGAGGATCCGGTCGGCTCTCAGCTCTGACTCCTCCATTGACGGCGAGCTTTCGTACCTCGACCTTGATTCGGGACGCGTTACGACCGCCGCCAAGAAGCCGGAAGGTGAAGGGATCACACTTACGACCCCGCAATATGACTCTATGATGTCTAAACTTTCAGTTCTTGAAAAGGTGCTTAGCAAGTTAGAGAAATTAAACAAGTTAGATGAAATAGAGATAACATTAAAATCTTTAGATACAAAAGTAGATGACTTTGAACGACGGCTTTTAAAATCTGAGTCTGGCATGAAAGATCTAGAACATTAGGTACAGTTTGTGAGTGATAAATATGATGAAGTGGAGTCGCAACGAAAATATGAAATTGTGAAAATAAACTGCATTAAAAAATCTTATAGTGATATTCGTCGCGAAAATGATGAACTACGAGCAGCCATGAATGACATTTAAGTTAAATACTAGTCTGAAAGATGATTTGATCGACATTAAAAGCAGAAATATGAGGGATAATCTTGTATTCACTAACATTGAGTTTACGCAGGGCGAAGACTGTGAAAATGTTCTGTGTAAATTCATATCAGAAAAGTTACAGATCACTGATAAAATCCAGTTTGAGCGCGTGCACCGCTCCAAACCCAACCCCTTCCTGTATTTTACGATTTTTATAAAGAGCTCAATTCTGATAATATTAATCAGAATGATGAACCAATTTCAGATTTTCCAAATATCGATGTACCAAATAGTCTTATTGACGAAATTACTGTAGATGAAGTACTAAATGCTGTACGTTCTCTAAAGAACGGCAAGGCGTCCGGGTTTGACCTACTCATAAATGAATATATTAAAAACAGTATAGACATGGTACTGGAATTATATCATAAATTATTCAATATTGTGTTGATAACTGGTTATCTTCCAGACTCATGGACTGTAGGCTGTATAGTACCAATACATAAAAATAAAGGGGATATTCAATTACCTGAAAATTATCGCCCTATTACATTGTTAAGTTGCATGGGTAAATTGTTCACTTGTATTTTAAATAAAAAAAAAATTTCTCATTTATTTTCACATAGAGTAGTAATAACACATTATCTTCATCTTTATATAATACAACCTTCTATGCATTTTCTATCAGTATGGTAAAGCTCACACACACACACACACACACACACGCACACACATACACACACACATACACACACGCAGACACACACGCACACACACACGCACACACACACACACACACACACACACACACACACACACACGACAGTGATGTCCCCTACACTAAGATATGCATACAAGTAAAAACTACAATAGAGATTTAATATTTGCACACACACACACACACACACACACACACACACACACACACGACAGTGATGTCCCCTACACTAAGATATGCATACAAGTAAAAACTACAATAGAGATTTAATATTTGTTAAATAATTCAACAAAAACATACATTACGAAAATAAAAAATAAAAAAAGAATCGTTATGGCTATTTGTGTCATTTACTGATTATGTAGTTTCAGTATTTCCCACTTTTTATTGTGGGCTTCGTACTTATCGTTTTGTAAAGCAATTTGCTCTTCTATTTTAATCCTTAATTTGAGATACATCATATATGCATTAAATGATAGATGTCTAGTATTGCACTTGGTTGAGTTTATATAAAATTTCATTAAAACAATAAGGAAGTTGCAAACATTACTATATTTGTTATTACATACTAATCCCAATAAAGCCTCACGTTTATTGATTACGATGTTAATTGTTGTTGAGGCAATAAAATTATTTAATTTGTTCCACAACTGTTGTGTTTCATGGCACTCCCAATATAGATGTTCTATGGATTCGACACCTGAATGGCAAAATGAGCATAATGTACAATCGACAAGTTTGTACTTAAAAAGTAATGTATTTGTTGGTATTATTCTCAAAAGGAACTTGTAATAAAAACTACGTAAGGTGCTGTCTATTGTTGATTTGTATATATTACTATAGATTTGTTTCCATTCCATATGTTCATTTTCGCTTGCTAAAGTTTCTGTCCATTTTAGTTCTGAAGTTGGTGTTAATGTTGTTTGAAGTAATATTAAGTAAAGAAAATTGTTTGATTGCTTTGATTGTACAACTTTTTCTTTGAATGATGTGTTGTTAGTGTGGCTAATTCCATCTTTAGTAAGCTGTATTCTCGTTTCCATCGGGATTGATTTAATGAGGGTTTGGTATCTTATGAAATCGGAACTTTGTATGCCGTATAAATATTCAATTTGATTAAAATTGTAAAATTTATTCGTTCTATAATCAAAAATGTGCTCAAAGTACTTTATGCCTTTTTCATACCATTTTTTATAGAATATAGTGTTTCCTATATTACGAACATTTTTGTTATTCCAGATCACTGTTTTGGCAATTTTGATTTTATTAGAGTCGTGTATTTGTTTTATTTTGTTCCATGATTGGAGAACATCATTCAAAAATGTGCCGTTTTTTGACACTTTATTAATAAAACACTTATCCATTTCACTTTCAAATATAAGATTATTTCCATACATTTTCATTTTTTTGTGAAAAAATAATTTCCATTGACTTTTATTAGTGTCATCCAGGTATCTTTTAACCCAAACAGCTTTTAAAGAGTCAATGAAAGCTGCAATATTTGTAAGTTTAAGTCCACCCTTTTCATAGTTTTGATACAAAATATTTCTTTTTATTTTTTCTGGCTTACCATCCCACAGGAATTTGAAAATGGCTCTTATAATTTGTTCAACACATTGTTTGCTTGGATTCGATAAAACTGTAAATGGGTATATTAATTTTGGTAGAGCATACGTTTTCACAACTGTTACTTTACCCATTAACGTTAATTTCCTATGTTCCCATTGTTTCAGTGTTTTATGAAACTCAACAAGCTTTTTGTTGGTATTTTTGTCAATTGTTAGTTGTTTATTGTTGTAAAAGGTAATACCTAATGCTGTTGCGCATTCTGATGTCCATATAAATGGTTTAGATCTGCAATATTGTATTGCTGTTGTTTTTAGCGTACCAACTCTTAGAATTATGGATTTGTTTGTGTTCAGGTTTAGACCTGAACATTTTGAAAAATGTTCTAATGATTTGATCAAGGATTCAAAAGAATGTTCTGAACCATCATTAAAATAAGTTGCATCATCAGCGAAAAGTGATTGTTTAATTTCCACGTTATCTACATTTATTCCCTTAATATCAGGGTTTTGCTTGATATAACTTGATAGTATTTGTAGGCACAGGATAAATAAAATTGAAGAAAGTGGACAGCCTTGTCGTACTCCTCTTTCAATTGTAAATGCTTCCGACAAATGACCATTATTTATAATTATACTTTGTACATCTCTATAGAATAGTTTAGTCCATTGTACGATATCGGTGCCAAAGTTAAAACTTTTAAGGCTATCAAATATAAAAGAGTGATCAATACTATCAAAAGCTTTTTGAAAGTCGGCAAAGAATAAGAGCCCAGGCATATTATTCTTTTCAAGATATTGCATGACCTCAATAATAAGTCGAACATTTTCGCCAATGTATCTACCCTTGATAAAACCCGTTTGCTCAGGGTCAATAATTTTTGGCAAAATTTGTTTTATTCTATTTGATATTGCTTTCGTTGCTATTTTGTAGTCAATGTTTAGTAAACTGATTGGTCTCCAATTTGATAGGTTTTCTAAATCTTTGTCAGGTTTTGGAATAAGGGAAATTATACCCTGTTTTTGGAGCGGTGTCAAATGACCTTTATGAAAGGAGAAATTTAAGGAGTTAATTAAAGCATTCTTAATGTCATTCCAAAACATCTTATAAAATTCCGTAGTTAGACCATCTGAGCCGGGACTTTTATTATTGTTCATGTTTTTTAATGCATTTCCGCATTCATGTATCGAAAGTAGGCCTTCGCATGAGTTGCTATCAATTTCAGAAAGCTTGTTGTTAACAGAATTAAGAAATAGGTTCCTCATGTCTTCTTCTAGGTCTGTGCTTTTACTATAAAGTTTCTTGTAAAATTTGACTTCTTCTTGTAGTGTATTTTTAACCCCTACCACCATTTCATTGTTTACTTTTAGTTTGTATACTGTTTTCTTCTCTGCGTGTTTTTTTTCAAGACTTGCAAAATATTTGGTATTTTTTTCATTATTTTCAACATGCATCGCTTTCGATCTTAAAATACTTCCATTTATATGTCTAGTTCGGATTTCATCAAGGAGTTGTTTCTTTTGTACTAGTGCTTGCGTTAGGTTATCAATAGAGTCAGGGATGTTATTATTTAGTTGTGATTCAATACATTCTATTTCATTTATTAACTTTTCCTCCTCTGTTTTAAGTAAATGTTTTTTATGTGAAGCATATTTTATTGTTTCATTTCTAATCGAACCTTTTATTATTTCCCATAATGTGTTTGGGTTTGCATCGTTATTAAAATCTATCGTTTCTTGGATACATTCTTTTATCTTGGACTGATATTCTCTGTCCAGAAGGAGAGAGTTGTTTAATTTAAAATACCCCGGACCTCTTTTCGCCTTTAAATTATCTATCATAAATTGTATTAAAGAATGATCGGTTTTAAATCCTGGTTTTATAGTACTACTTTTTACGTAATTTAATAGATTGTCTGATATTAAAAAATAATCTAATCTACAGTGTATGTGAGGTTTATTATTCGAGTGCCACGTATATTGCATTTTTGACGGATGTAGCAATCGCCATATATCGACTAATTGGCAAGTGTTGATTATACTATTAATATCGTCTCTACATTTTTGGTGTGTGTCCATTTTGCCGTTCTTTTTATCTAGTGTATGGTCTAAAATCGTATTAAAATCGCCACCGATAATAAACGTTTTTTCGTCATTTCCAAGCAGAAACTCATCTAAGGCTTTAAATATTTCCGGGTCATCTTTGTTAGGCCCATAAATATTTATTAAAGTTAATTCATCTTCATTCAATTTAATATCTAGTGCAATAATTCTACCTTCTTTAATTTCAGTATATTGTTGAGTTTCTATATTAGCGTTTGGATTTATAAAAATTGACACTCCTTTACAATTTGTACTATTCCCGCTAAAAATACAAGGTCCGTTCCATTCTTCCTTCCATTTTGAAAATACTTTTTGTGAGCAATGCACTTCTTGCAGCAATATAATATCATAGTTTTTACTTTTTAACCACTCAAATACTTGTTTACGTTTACCGGTGTTGCCTAAGCCCCGAACATTTAATGATACTATTTGTGTTTCCATTTAGCGAACTTGAGAATAACTACGACACAACTTAGCCCTAACAAAGAAAGTACTGAATTGTATAAAATATGCAACATTTGCAAAAAACAAAACAATTGAACTTCGTTCATGATTCTGATGAACTTGTATAAGTTAATGCATTTTGGGGTATATGAGTCACGGCTATATCTAAAATAAAAGGGCGATGTATAATGATTTGCTAATTCAAATACAAAAAGTGAAAAAATAAGCTTAGCAAATTTGTACAATACATTCATCAAACATTTTGACACATAACTAAATAAAAAAAATTAGTGTGATGAAACACTTTAGTAACCAGTGATTCATAACATTGTGTATGATATATACACATTTTCATACACTTACATATACATACACGCATGCACAAACTTCTGTTTAAGTTTTTAAACCCATCTTACACACATTACATGTTTACCTGTTATAAAAGTTTTGAATATGATTGATCTAGCCTTAAAATTATGTTGTATGAAAACAAATACACTTAATACAGTTTTGATTTAGTTAGGTTTATCTATTAAGCCTGTTCATTTGAGCGGTGCGTATAAAAAGGATACACAATGCCTAGTGAACATGAAAATCTGCACTTTAAACAAAATATCAACAACAAAGCAATTTCATTCTCTATACACTATAAGATTGATATATTTGTATTTCTATTTCCTGTATAATGTTACTTTAAATAGTATACACTATAATGGGAAACAATATCTTAAGAAGTTACACAATTTGTTCAGTAAACTATTATCCTAAATACAAATTATTTTAAGTTGTTTTAGAGAATGATGCTATCTGTGTTTGATTATGAGATATAATTGATCGACATGTAAAATCACGTTAAGGTTTCTAATTTATACTTAGAAAAAAATCACGTTAAGGTTTCTAATTTATATTTAGAAAATGTATAGTAAGGGTCCCTTTCTCTCATATCAATTGTCCAGATAATATGGTATTGAGATGTAAATCGTGCATCCACGGGATGATCAGGTAGGAAAAGCCTGTTGTCACATTCCTCAGCTATACTTCACAACTAAAGTTCAGTGTAAGGTATTATGTAGGTAGACGCTGACCCAGAATGCACTTGTCCCAGTCGACACCTAGCCATTCTTTGTAGGAAGTGAAAGGGACTGGTTGTATTTTGCCACTTGAAGATTTGTGAAAAATTGAACCACCCCATGTCCACACCGCTTCTGATTCTGGAATCGATTTTCTTATACTGCCCAGGACATGTTGGTTGAGTTTTGTCAAATCCTCGTTGATGAAAATTTGTGTACCCTTAAAAACTCGCCGGTTCATCATGACTTTGTCTCGCACGTGTCGTGACACAAACTTTACTAATATTTGCCTATGCTTATCTTTGTATTTTTTTCCAACTCGGTGAGATATATCAATGTCACTTGTATTTAAATTTAGGCATTCAATGGTCGAATTGAGTTTTTCAATGACCTTCTTTGTAGATTGCTCCGCAGTCTCATACGAGTTTTTGCCCGTATTCGTTGTTTCTGGGATTCCGGCAATTCTGAGGCTATTCCTTCTACTATATTGTTCAAGGTCATTAAGTTTTCCGCCTTGAAGAAGAGTGACGTTTCTCATATCGACCGTTTTCTGACTGGCCTTATCTTTTTCATTCTCACATGTTTTTTCTAAATTTTCTATTCTTTTTTGCAGCTGTTCATTTTCTTGCCGTGAATCATGCAAAGCCGACTCCAGTACTTCGATTTTGTGTTCAAAAGATTTTAACAAATCGGTTTTCATATCATTTATTAAAGTTGTCATCATGCCTCTCAGACTATCATCATCCTTTGTTATGACATTTGCCAATTTTTTGTTTATTTCTTTTAATGAGTTTTCTATGCTTTCATTGTTTCCAGCATCGGAGTTGTTTTCACTTGTTCGTTTGTCTTCAGTTTGTTTTGCCTTAGATTCAGACATTTTTGTGTATGGATTTTTTTCTACGCTCAAGCTTTTATTATCGACTTTGCCTTTCTTTTTAGTTTGTTTTAGTGATGTATTTTTAGTTGTAATATTTTTGTGTGTCTCTGACGTATGACTGCTGTCTAGATCACAAGAGCTTGTGCTGCTATGCTTTCGCTTTGTCGAGTCGGCCATTTATTTTCAGTTGTCCTCTATATCTTTGGCGTGAAGTATACATTCAATTTTATTGAGCACAGTTTTTCAAGCCGGTGCATTAATCCCCTATCTTAATATTTACTAACTCATCGATAATTCAATATGGCTGCGCCCATTGATCAATACGAACCATGACCGAAGTTTATAAAAGTTACAAATGACACATTTTCTTAATTCTAAGTTTGTTTAAACATAAATCATTGTTTACCGCATCTCTTCCTTATTCTTCTGGTTTAAATATTTAAGTTATTAACTTTATTTAACACTTTTGAATCCAAGTTTAACACTACCGGTGAGAAAAACATGTCAGTACCAAGGGGACATCACTTCTTGCATCCTTCCAAGACTAAATGCATGTTAATAGGGTCTGCAAATAAATTAAAAAACACTGGGAATCTTGAACTTTGTATTAATGATGTTCAAATAGTTAATGTTGTTGTGCAAAAGTTATAAGGGTTGTATATAGATAATACACTAAACTGGCATGTGCAAATCGATTATGTTTGTAAAAATCTGAATAAGAAAATTGCACTTCTAAAAAATATAATATATTTCCTCACACCTGATACAAAACGAATGTTTTACAATGCATATATTCTGCCAAATTTTGATTACGGCTGCTTGGTCTGGGGCAAGGGAACCAATTCATATGTGAATAAAATAAATAACTTACAAAAACGAATTGCAAAAATCATACTTGGTAAATCTAAACGAGATTCATCAACAAATCTATTTAAAGAACTAAAATGGCTAAACTTCTCGGATAGATGTAAATACCACGCAGCAGTATTAGTTTACAAGACGTTGAATAGCATGGCTCCATCATATATGTCAGAATTAGTAACAGTTTCAGACAATAATGTATATATGCTAAGATCAATGGCACACAAAGATATTGTTTTACAAACTAGACCTCGTACTAATTATATGAAAGCATCGTTTACATATTACAGCAGAATTGTTTGGAATAATATACCTTTGGAAATACGAGAATCAAAAAACTTTAATACGTATAAAATAAAGGTCAAACAGTACCTCATAGGAAACTTGTGATTATACAAATTGTGATGTTTTATTCATAATTATATTTAACTGAGAGTATCTGTCTAATATTGATTCAACATCATCATCATGTCATCATATGCATCATTATCGTCAGCATCAACAGCATACTTATAATCATCATCATCATCGTCATCGTTGTTAGCATCGTCTTCATGTTTGTCTTATGATTATTTGCCATATTTTCATTCTGTTTCAGAGGGCCATATCGAAAATAAGATTCTGTAGTTTTGTACATGATCTTAATATGTCACCTTCTTAAAATAAAGATATTATTATTATTATTATTATTACTCTCGGTTATTCCTCTTCCTTTATGAAGAGGATCCGGTCGGCTCTCAGCTCTGACTCCTCCATTGACGGCGAGCTTTCGTACCTCGACCTTGATTCGGGACGCGTTACGACCGCCGCCAAGAAGCCGGAAGGTGAAGGGATCACACTTACGACCCCGCAATATGACTCTATGATGTCTAAACTTTCAGTTCTTGAAAAGGTGCTTAGCAAGTTAGAGAAATTAAACAAGTTAGATGAAATAGAGATAACATTAAAATCTTTAGATACAAAAGTAGATGACTTTGAACGACGGCTTTTAAAATCTGAGTCTGGCATGAAAGATCTAGAACATTAGGTACAGTTTGTGAGTGATAAATATGATGAAGTGGAGTCGCAACGAAAATATGAAATTGTGAAAATAAACTGCATTAAAAAATCTTATAGTGATATTCGTCGCGAAAATGATGAACTACGAGCAGCCATGAATGACATTTAAGTTAAATACTAGTCTGAAAGATGATTTGATCGACATTAAAAGCAGAAATATGAGGGATAATCTTGTATTCACTAACATTGAGTTTACGCAGGGCGAAGACTGTGAAAATGTTCTGTGTAAATTCATATCAGAAAAGTTACAGATCACTGATAAAATCCAGTTTGAGCGCGTGCACCGCTCCAAACCCAACCCCTCCCTGTATTTTACGATTTTTATAAAGAGCTCAATTCTGATAATATTAATCAGAATGATGAACCAATTTCAGATCTTCCAAATATCGATGTACCAAATAGTCTTATTGACGAAATTACTGTAGATGAAGTACTAAATGCTGTACGTTCTCTAAAGAACGGCAAGGCGTCCGGGTTTGACCTACTCATAAATGAATATATTAAAAACAGTATAGACATGGTACTGGAATTATATCATAAATTATTCAATATTGTGTTGATAACTGGTTATCTTCCAGACTCATGGACTGTAGGCTGTATAGTACCAATATATAAAAATAAAGGGGATATTCAATTACCTGAAAATTATCGCCCTATTACATTGTTAAGTTGCATGGGTAAATTGTTCACTTGTATTTTAAATAATAGACTGACTCAGTTTGTAGGAAATTATGATTTACTGAATGTTAATCAAGCGGGATTCCGGAAAAACTATTCTACCATTGATAATATATTTGTTCTGCATATGTTGGCGGAGTACCTTAAATTCAAAAAGAAGAAATTATTCTGCGCTTTTGTTGATTTCCAAAAAGCTTTTGACTCGGTGTGGAGAATAGGTTTATGGTCAAAATTGGTAAAATACAATATATCCGGAAACTTCTTAAATGTAATAAAAAATATGTATAGTTCCATTAAGTCATGTGTATCGTTAGACGGTAAATATTCGAACTTTTTTGCATGTAACCGAGGACTTCGCCAAGGAGAAAATTTATCTCCGTTACTGTTCTCGCTTTATCTTAATGATTTAGAACACTATATGGTAACAAGAAATGACAAAAGTTTAGTGGTAAACGATGTGAACTTAGATATGTTTATTAGACTGCTTGTTTTATTATATGCCGATGACACAGTGGTGTTTGCCACCTCTGAGGATGACCTCAAATCTGTACTCAATACATTTTATTCTTATTGTTGTCAGTGGAACCTAAATATTAATTTTGATAAGACAAAAATGATGGTATTTGGCGATAAAATAAAACGGAATAGAGATATTAAAATTAATGATTGTACAATAGAAGTCGTTGATCATTTCAAATATCTAGGAGTTCTGTTCTCGAAAAACAGGCATTTTGCATTAGCTAAGAAACATGTAACAGAGCAAGCTCGTAAAGCAATGTTTAGTTTATATAGAAAAATTAGGAATTTAGACCTCTCCATTGACTGCCAACTTAAATTATTTGAACACACCATTGTACCAATTTTGACATATGGTTGTGAGATATGGGGCTATGGTGATCTGTCCCTTATTGAAAAAGTACACACTGATTTCCTTAAACATATTCTCGGAGTTAAAAAGAGCACGCCTCATGTTATGTTATATGGTGATCTTGGTCGCTATCCATTGTCGATTTTAATTAAGAAACGTATGGTTGGATCCTGGCATAATTTAGTTACATCGACAGAAGGCAAACTGTCTACGAAGCTTTATAAAATAGTATATACCCATTTAAATGACAATGATACTCATTTCAAGTGGATGCATCATGTTAAACATATTTTTGACGAATGTGGAATTAGTTATGTATGGAATAATCAACATTTTAATGGTACAAAACAACTGTTATTAACTAGAATCAACCAAACACTTTCTGATCAATATATACAAAGTTGGACATCTGATGTTAATTCCTTTTCCAAATGTTTGAATAATAGAATGTTTAAGGATACGTTCCTGATTTCTATTTGCAATATTTGATAAGATTTCGAATGTGTAATCATCCCCTCCCTATTGAAAAGAGGCGATGGTTTAATATTGAACGTAATAATAGGAAATGTCATCTTTGTCAATCAAACGATGTCGGTGACGAATTTCATTATCTTTTTAAATGTACTTACTTTGATGATGCAAGAAAACGACTGCTACCGCATATTTAAGGTGATAACTGTAACACAATTATGTATAAAAAAAATGATGAATGAAACAGACGAAAAGAAATTGATAGATTTAGCGAAGTTTTTTAAGATTATACTGGATTATTTTATTAATACACCAGGCTAACTAGCGCTTACCTCAATTTTTACTGTAAATTGTTACAAATTAATATAAATATATTCATTATATTTGTCTTAGTTGACTCCAGAAGATAGAATATAGCGTTCTTCTTCTTTTTCTTAGTACCTACACAGCTTCACCGGTTTAATTTGTGTATGTTTATTTGTTGTAAACCTCGTATCACATGTATTATATGTGCAGAGTGTACAATAAACTTTGAAACTATGTTTATTGCTGAAAATCAAGCATGAGTAGAGACGAGAAAAGAGTATCAACTGATCTAGAAAGATGAGGGTCTCCGCTGTATGAACGACAAACAATGTGATCCGGCAGGCGCCACACCGGTGAAAATACGCTTTTGTGACCTATAGAGTATCGAAAGGGAAATATTTGCCAACTGGTCACGTGTGCACCACTTAATATTTGAGAATACAATAACCCAAAATAAACGAACAATACCCATCAAATATAATTGGCTTGAGGGATAAAATATGCTATGTCACAACTTAATGCATACTAATACTTTGAAAATACTTTTCATGGTATGGACGCCATTGAAATTGTCGATTTGTTAATTTCGGATATATACTTTATAAATCTTATATTGTCAAAAAACATGGCTCAGACCTTTGGTATTTATTATAAAGCATCTTATGTGATATGATGGCCCTCTACCAAGTTGCATCAAAGTATGCCCCTTGGGTCAAAGCTGGCCCAACCCCTTTTGACTTACTTTATTATTTTTGAAGCTACAACAATATAATTTGGACCATGTTTACAGTTTTGAAAACAAAAATGAAAGGTGTCCTTGCATGATATTGATCTTTTAACCCACTTTTTTACTTTCAGACCATGTGTACAGTTTGAAAACAATTATCAATATTGCGCTCAGATGACCTATACTTTGACATTTTGAACTACTTTCTTATTTCTGTAGCTACAGAAATAAAAGTTGGACCATGTGTACAGTTTTGAAATGAAAACAAACATCAATGTTGTGATTGGATGACCTTTACTATGATCTTTTAACCTACTATTTTATTTTTGCAAAAAAAACATCAATGTTGTTATCGGATGAGCTATAATGTGACCTTTTGACCTACTTTCTTAGTTTTAAAGCTACAGAAATAAAATATGGACCAGGTGTACAGTTTTGAAAGACAAAAATCAATGTTGTGCTTAGATGTCCTTAGCCACTACAACATTTAACAATACTCGATCATAGTTTAATCCATAGTTGCATTGTCATTAACCAATAAACTCATTCATTCTCATTAAAACGCTGGTTTAAAACTTTCATTCGGGTGAGCAATTTCGGGCCATGATTGCCCTCTTGTTATAAATAAGTGACAGGATCAATAGATAGTGCCTTGGACTAAAACAGTTTAACTGGTAAGGCATTCAGCTAAGCCGATAAAGTCCCGACTTGCCAGTTCGGCACATCCGAAAAAATAATCCGCCTTGCCAGATAAACATTACATCCACAGAAATATATATCCTAGTAGTCACTATATGTTATGTGACTACTAAAAAGAAACACACAAAATAAGCATTGTTTTCAGTAAAAAATACTCATGATTCTCTTGTTCATCATAAATGACAGTACTACGATTTGTAATTTAAGTTTTAGTTTCAACGCTGTTAAAGTAATCTATAAAGTATTGCATGAAAACTCATTTCAATTTGCTGAATATCATTAAATTTGATACTGTGTTCTTAAACTTCCGCATTCGCAACGTTTTATGGGGCACTATTTAAATATTGTATCTGATTACATGATAAAATCTAAATCTGATAAAAGCTTAGTTTTTTTATGGCGCCACTTCGATAACTATCTGTTGCACATGTCAACAGCGGATTTTGATAGTGTCCGATTTCTTACAAACGCATTTACCCTAATAGTTGATAAATATATCGTAGGAGATTTATCATTAGACTCCGGTGAATTTCAATAAACCAGACTAGAGATATTTTTCAAATCGAGGAACTTGTATTTTAGATTCAACACTATAAAAACGCTTAATGTAACCATGACAATACCATACTCAACATTCGAGCTTCTGGATTTAAGTGATAATATCATCAACTACATTAACGCAAAGTTTCTTTTTTCTCTGAAATCCTTCAAAACTTCTTCCTTGGCGAATATTCGTTTGAATGATATGTTATTAAGCTCTACAAGTGACTTTTAAAATCTGTTTGCAGCTTTGTAACATTTAAATATGTTGGATTTATCAAACAATTATCTTCAATTCGTCCCAGTGTTATACCTTGAATAACAATTCCTTGCTGAGATTATAAGTATCTTCCATGGACGAGAGTGTAAGATAGGTTCATTTCGACCCGAGCGTAGGGTGTTTTGCGGAAACGAGGTTTACCGAGTTTACCACAGCTAGATCTTCCCTTATGTTAAACGACAAGTCTTGTTACTCTAAATATATCTGGTTATTTACTTGATTTGAATGACGTAGATGTGCAAACAAACATCACAGCATTCATGAAATCTTGCAGGAACAGTTCTGAAAAGGAAGATTTTGACGTTACAAACAACAAGATCTTGTGTTACTCTTGCGAACACAAATCAACAATTGAGTGTCTCATTTAGAGGAAGAGCTATTTCTACAGATGGACAGAGCTGCAATGTATCGGTCAGTCTGATCCCTTACTAGAGATAAATATACATGTTGTCAACACTCAGAATGAGGTCTGCAAGAGGCCGATCAAAATAGCTCTGGCCACTGCAACTTTATGTGTATGTATGCTTGTAATAAGTGTCACACTCTTTGTTATCATTGCATATGCATACAATTGAAAATGGGTGATTGAATAATACTGATATTTCAGGTAGGGCTTGTCCATCATGTAATATGTTTGAAGATGAGTAACACTTCCTTTTTAAATGTAATTTTTATTTCGAAGTGAGACAAAGACACATGCCCTGATAGTATTGATGATATCCAAGCATTTTTAAAACCATTGCGCCCTTTATATCAAAGAATGTTAATTTAGTTGAAAACCTCGCTGTATTTTTTATACCATATTGTGTTCCTAAGTCTTCTTTCGTTTCATGCATTGACTCGCCAATCGCTATGCATATTTGAACACATATTATTTCTTGTAAGTGATCAAGGATCCTTTTGATCTATTTTATTGTCAGTAATTAAGTTGAATGTTTGAACCGAAATAAAGTTATTTTATGTTCTGTATCAACTATAACCGATATATCGATTCCTTGTCAGAAATAAAGTGATCCCTCTTTCGCTACTATAGTGTGGTTAACATAAAGTATCGATACCTTATCGATAATTCAATTTAGTATACTTACATTTATATCTACATGCTAGCGTTAACCACAATGATGACTTCGCTGAAGGCGAAGCGAGACCTAAAACTGATTATTTCTTTCATCTTGATCACTTTAGCAATTACTTTCTGTGGAACTGGATATGTATATACGAAAATCAGTGGAATATAAAATATATGAAAGTAAGTCGATGATTTAAGTTTCTTAGTATCAAAATAGCATACAATCTTCTTATGTATTATCTCTTTAATTAATGTCGTATTTATTAATGGTGTTAGCAGTTTCAGTATTGTGGGGCGAAACTTTGGCAGTGACATCTTTACCACGGAACAATCCAATAATTGACAAAAGCTTATGGTTGGTGAAAAGAGTTTCATCAAATTTATTTTGATAATTATCACAGGGATATCTAAATACATGTTTGTCTTAAACGTGATTGCTTCCAAACCAAAGGAACTGCAACATTTTTCAATAGGCTTATACCAAAAACACATTTTTTGAAATCAAGTTCGTTCTTTTAGACAAAAGTCATTTTCTTTGGCCACAGAGATCGTCGAAAAAATCAGTAAACGAAACCGGAAGTTCCTGGCAGAATGTCCGCGTGCTCTGCCTTATTCTCACTTCAAGTTCCGGTCAAACAAAAATGGCCACCGTGAACGCAACCTGGGCAAGCAAGTGTGAGAGAAAATACTTTTTAATGTGTAAGTGTTTGACAAAATTAAAAAATAACACCATTCTGTTTCTTTTGGATTAGACAAGAGTGTCCTATAAAAAGTATGTTTACTATGATTATAGTATATTATTGCGGTGTACATTAGTTATACTTCGTTAGTATTTGGCAGATTGTTCAGACCTTTGCTAAGTTAAAATCGTTTTTAATTACATCGTTGTTATAGGTTTTTTTTCTATGTGCTCTTCTATTCAAATGAAACAACTATAGCAATGTTTTCATTTTCATGCACGAAAGAAATTAATCGTCTCAAATCTTGATAAAAACACTGTAGTTAACAAGTATATACTGGTAACTTCCAAAGCAGTAGAGAATTTAAAAATATCAATCTGACCGTGACACCGCTGGTAACATTAACAAAGTTCTGAGTAATTGGCCCGTTACCTCTTACATTTATATAAGTATCGCTTTCAAACTGCGGCTCATTTCTAAATCCTCATTACTTCCCTTTTGCAAAGGTTTGAATCTAATATGCCAGCTGTTTTTATTTACATTTCATAAAGTAATTGTAGATATTTTTCAATGACAAATAGAGTTTTCCTTTAAACCACAATTCCAATTGCCGAGACATTAATAGTTTGTAGATTAGTATGGTGGTCCTGTACAAACATTTTACGTACAGCCTTACTTCCCTTACAACCATCACTTTTTTGCAATCACCAACCTCCTTGAAACCACGACTTTATTTGCAGCAATCTTTTTTCTAAGCAATTTATAACTTCCTAAGCAGCAGTTTGCTTCCTTAGCATCCACATCTACACTCAACAACCATGGTCCCTCCTAGGAAACCATCAATTGACTACCTTGGCAACGAACTGCTTCCCTACTATCAATCACATTCTTTTTGATCTCGCACATCCACTATTTTGACTCTTTTAAGTATCCGATGACTTCCTCTAGCTTTCTTCTCTAGTTCCCTTCACAACAATGAACCTACTTAGCAACCTTTAACTTCCTTAGAAACTACTCGTTTCCTTAGAAACCAGTGACCACCTTGACTTTGACTTGCTTTCCTATTAATCACAACATTGATTGGCAACCGCTTACAGTTCGAAACTTGCTTACAACCAAGCTTTTGCTTTCTTTCTTGGCAATAATTTGCTACCCAAGTCTTAAGGTTCTCGTGTGAGCAATATAAGGCCATATTGACCCTCTTGTAAAGTACGAAAGCAGTTCCATTTTTGATTGTGATTGGTTTTGATGTTTAAGACTTCTTTTCATACCCATCAAACAAGGCAATGAACTATATGGAGGAGTTCAGGGGTCAGAAATTCAAACATGCTACCCGTTTAGAGACACACGGTTTGGCCAAAACACCAATGAACGAAAGACATTAGTGTACAAAAACAAACACTCATATACAAACAAACAACACAAACAGACCACAAACGCATCTAACTAGCTTTAGGGATTATCGCCTTGAAACGAAAGTGAAACTTGAGTTCACAAAATAAGAGTCGACTGGGCCCTGTGCCACTAAACCGGGTTTATGTTTAAACTTTTTGCTTCTGAGCTTGTTTCTGTAGCTTTTTGTATACATATTGGGCTTAAAACTAGGTTATAATATGAACATAACGTTATAACATCGGCCAATGCTAGATCTGAAGATTGGTCAATGCATGTGAATGTATTAAATATTGTTTTATTTATCCGTGAGGTCAGTATACAGTAAGAAATTGTTGGTGAAGTAATCAATTTTATAATATTTCTGCAGTGGTTTCAATTCCCGCATTAACCAGGTGTCTTTATATATTGTTTTTACTGCAATTATTTTATGAAAGAGTAACATTCGCAAGTTCCTTTAAAACATCGTGTGACATCCAGTCTTTATAAACATTTTTGAAGTGGGTAAAAAGTGATCCTTCGGAATCATGAAGCCAACAAATTTTGACAGTCGTGGTGTGTACAAAACAGTCAATACCACCACGCAACGACTCAAACATGGTTTTATTTTTATAAGAATAGTATTTTTTATCATATATAATAAAGATAAAATAAACCAAAATTATGGAGGAGCTCTACGATCCAAAGGGAGTCCAAATAAAATTGGTTTTATCTGGCAATCAACGACGGTATTGTTTTTGTAAAACTAGTTAGTAATACCCTGATAAAACTCTTATGGGTTCGTTAAATATAAAACGATTAATTTACATTTCAGCTCGTGAGATAAATAAAACGGACAATGCTGAAATGCTTATCATTCCTGTAAAAGAAGGACGAGGTCAATTAACAGCCGAAGTAAGATATGCCCTGAAGTATGCATATGAAAAACACAGGCACGAATTTGATTGGTTTCTGAAATGTGACGATGACACAAACGTCATAATGGAAAACCTACGCCATATGTTAGCTAGTATAGACCATAACAAGCCTAGTTTTATGGGATTTCACATGAAGGTAAGACTTATAAGACCTTCTCATTATATCCAGGTAGTACTGACCGTTCCAAGGCGGTACCTAACAATCCTTGATAACATACCTAATTATATATATATTTATATAGTATGTATTTACAGTATGTATGCACTGTGCTGTTTGTGGAGTTTTGTTTTCCATGTTTCTTTTTTGTGATTTGTTTGTGTATTCTATGTCTTTGGCGTTTACCCAGTGCCACTAAACCGGGATTATGTTTGACCTTTTTGCTACAGATCTTGTTTCTGTAGTTTTTCACATAAGTAATGAGAAACAAACATGGCTGTCAAACCTTTCACTGTTACTGTTCCCAAGGAAACCCATACATCATTGACAATATGATGCCGGGTGTATTTTCCTCGCTGGCTTTAATCTTCCAAAAGTGTCCCTTCCTTCATTGGCCTCCGTTATTTGGTAAGGATTCGGATTTAATCTCTAGATAACACAATTAAAGCTTTACAAAGTCACCGTATCTTTTCAAAATGGATGTGTTAATGAACGTCGGTGTACTATTTATTTATATTGTATTTAAAATTGAACAAAACAAAAAACAATTTAATTTTAAAAAATGTTAAAATGTGTCAATCAAGTGGGTTTTTTTTGGTTTACGTTGTACGAAATAAGTGGAAAAAGCACGATCTAAGGGTGGATTCATAAGAGAAACACACGCCGTCAGATAAGAATCACAGCCAGGTCAAATAGGTAGCGTTATCAATAAAATCATCAT
This sequence comes from Mya arenaria, assembly GCF_026914265.1. NCBI lineage: Eukaryota > Metazoa > Mollusca > Bivalvia > Myida > Myidae > Mya > Mya arenaria. The sequence continues at coordinate 22,050,335 of NC_069131.1, read as the reverse complement.
AAAATACTCGCTCATTTGTCACCTATATAAGAACCGGTAAGTTTCATCATTTGCCTTAATCTAAAAAAAAAACAAGCCTAGTAGTATAAACTTGAAGTAGTATTTGTCTTAACAAAATAATTATGAACTGTATGGCACTTAGGCAATAAAAAGAACGACAAGTAACAATAATAACAGGCCATAAATGTCATAATTTAGTTTTCCTAAACAACATAATAAAATAAATGAGATTAAAGCGCATTGTTGCAAGTAACCTTTTGGCATTGAGGTGACACAAAGAATTTTCAAACGCTACTATTCATCGATCGGAAATGTCATACATGAACATTTTTTTCTAAAAACAAAAGTCACCTATTTTTTACCTTGGAGTAGGGTAATTAGTCACAGTTTTATTGTTCCAAGCTAGTTAACCAACCCCCTTTTAAAGATAACAATTACTTTAAGTACAATATTTATACAAGACTAATTTTGATGCAAAGCATCTAAGACGTCGCGAAAGTGTTTTTTGACATGACTAAAAGGAAGCAGGCGCATTTAATCAGTATACCAAGTTTGAGTACGTGGATATAAGCATTCTTCAGTTATTTTAAGAAAGGGGGTATCTTAACTGGAATTCCTTCGATTTTATTGGCTGACGGGTTATCGTGTGAGCCTGTCTAATTATTGGATTACGTTCAGTTCCAACATGATATTATTACAAGTTTTACAAGTTTTTATTGGCAAATCGGCATCTTGCCTTTGGCCATTTACACATTGCATAAATATCGATATGGCCAAGACACAAACGTACATGCATAAATATTACAAATATAATATAAAATGCATATGAAAATATATATATATATATTGACAGTTGAAATAATCAATATACTAAGTAATTAACGAGTTATACAAACTATATCATGATTAATTATTGTCATTTCTGTCATTTTCATACTAACTATAATTATAATCAATATTTTTGACATTACTATTATTATTATTTAAGTAAAATTAAGAAGCAGCCAAAAGTTGGAGTTTTTCCTCTCGAAATTTCATTGCATCGGAAATAAATCTAGCAACATTGTTAATAACCTTAACATTTTGACAGGATAATAAATTCTTAAATTTAAGTAAGCTAGGCCAGTGTGATTTTATTCCATGTTTTCTTCGTATATCACTATAAGCGGAACAACATAGTAGAAAGTGAAATTCTGACTCAACAGTATTCTGTGCACATAATTTACATTTACGTTCTGCCCTAATAACATTATTAAATCTACCCCTTTCAATTTCCAAATTATGTGAAGATAATCGAAATTGTGACAACTTTTGTCTAGATTTAGTATTATAAACACAATCTAAGTATTTTTCGTATTTAAATTCGCATTTAAATGTTTTATAGTATTCCATTTTGGGTTGATTAGACAATATATCACTCCATTGTTGTACGTATTGATCTCTCAGTCTTTGCACCAAATTTGGTATATAATTGATATCAGCATTAAATTCAAAGAAAATATTACCATGACCGAGATTATCTAACACCCGTTTGACTGATAAACACCATAGGTTTATATTTGAGTTATTAGCGATATTTCTATTTAAACCATTATATAAATTACATTGTTCAGTAAAAACGTTAAACATAAGTGAATCTGGGTTATTCATAACCTTAGCCCAGTAGCTTAAAGCTCTTTGTTTGCATATGATAGACAATGGGAATCTACCCAACTCACCAAACACAGCTGCATTTGAAGTCTGGGGGCGTACTCCTAACAGCAATTTACAAAATTTTGAGTGCAACTTGTCGACGTCATTTGTGTTGTAAATCCCCCATACCTCAGAGCCATATAGAATAATTGGCACAACAAGCGCATCAAACAATGAGAGTTTTGTTTTAACATCTATATTGACACGACTAAATATCGATAATAAATGGTTATATGCTTTCAAAGCTTGCTCATTTAAAGTATTTATTACCCGTGATAAATTACCAGTGTAATGAAACTTAATACCTAGGTAACAGAATTCACTGACAATTTCAATAATATCACCATTGATAGACCAATTGAATGTACAATTGCTTTTTCTTTTCTCAAAAACACAAAATTTAGTTTTATTTACATTTATCTTTAAGCCCCATTTGCATGAATATTGATATATAGTGTCCAGTTGTAATTGTAAACTATCTGCACTGGTAGTGAATAACGCAATATCATCAGCAAATAGTAGCATAAATATGGATAGCAAGCGTAAGTCTTTTTCCGTAAGGTTGGTAAAATCTATACAATCATTAATGTCATTTATAAATAATATAAACAATAATGGAGACAAGGGTTCGCCCTGCTTAACACCAAGAGTAACATTAAACATTTCAGAATATGACATACAAGCAGAATCTTTAATACAAGACTTAACATTGAGATAAATGGCTTGAATCATTTTAAGCATTTTGCAACTCATACCAGATTTCAAAAGTTTAATCCAAAGCGCTTCATGTATGACAGTATCAAACGCTTTTTCGTAGTCTATAAAGGCACAATACAACTTGGATTTATTATTAATAACATTCTGAATAATAGTATGTAATATAAAAATACAATCAGTTGTGCTACGGCTATCTCTAAACCCAAATTGAGATGAGTTTAATATATGTTCACGTTCACACCACTTGTTTATTCTATTCCGTAAGGTAATTGAAAATATTTTAGCAATAATATTTATTAAAGTTATACCTCTATAGTTAGCAGCACAAGATCGATCACCTTTCTTAAAGATAGGAACTATGACGCCTTTACACCAAGCCTCAGGATAAATTCCTTTGTCAAAGATAAAATTAAAAATCTTAACAAGATAGGGAGAAATAAAATCCTTAGAATCAACGAAAAAATCAGCAACATTATTTTGCATATCAGGACTTTTATGTCTTTTTAAATTTGAAATAGTTTTTAAAATTTCTGTGATCGTAAAAGGGCAGTCTAAATCATCAACATTTATTGGTTCCTCTCTGGTTAAAAAATCGTCCTTGTCGAATGAGCTGAAGTGTGGAGTATTTGATATATCCTTAAAATGTTTGATAAAATCATCAATATTGACATCGTGACTACTAGAAATAGGTTTAGCCTTATATTTGTTTATATATTTCCAGAACTTTCTGGGGCTAGACTTACTAAGAGTACATAATGTTTTACGTTCCTTAGTATAAAAAACACGCTTTGCTTTGCGTTTAACACCACAAAAGCTAGCTCTAGCATTTAAAAAAGCTAAACGATTTTCATTCGTAGGTGAATCTTTAAGTACCCTTTTGCAACGATAAAATATATTTTTATGATCTTTGCAAGTTACATCAAACCACAATGATTTTCTAGTGTTGCATTTAGGTAGAGGGTTTACATTAAAAGACTTTCCATTCATCTGAAAAGATATATCATAAATAAGATCACACAGTTTATTTATACATACATCAAAGTCCACATTGTCATGTAATAAATTATTGGTAATTTCATCAAATAATTGTTTTTTACCATCTAACGCATGTTGTAATACATTGGCATCGCAGGTATCCCAAATAATCTTATCATAAGTAGAATTCAAGTTTGTATCATTATAAAGAGTATTACAATTCAAAGAAAAATCAGTCGGGCAATGGTCGGAAAACTCTGTAGCGTCTAGAACTTTAAAACTATCTAAGCAAGTAAATAAATTGTAATTTACTATCACATAGTCAACAACACTAGAAGCAAATGTGTTTCTAATAAGGTTATGACATGTAAAATGACCTGGCTCTAATCTACCATTAACGATAAATATACTATTTTCTTTACAAAGTGATAATAATTTGTTACCAAAAGAATTAGCCTGGTCATCGAAAGACGAGCGTGGCGGTAGTACGTCAAGCGGAACATCGTACTCCGGCATATCAACATATCGATTAAGATTAATATTCTCAATTATATCTGATCGTTGACCTACCCTTGAATTAAGATCACCTGTTAACATTATATCACCCAACTGACTATAACATCTTATATCGACAGCAAGTTGTTCATAGAAATCAAATTCAAATAAAAGAGAGTTTTCGTTCGTATAAACATTTGAATCAGTTGGTGGTATATAGCATGCACAGACAAATATATCATTATCCGTCCCAAAAAAAGTCTTTTTGAGTTTAAACCATATAATACCTTTGTTATTTAGTTTAACAAGTTCTATTCCCTTCGAATATGATTTCTTGTAATAAATAATAACCCCACCACTATTACGTTTAGCCTTTCGATTGCATTATTGATAGTGTTATATGTAATGAATTGTCATTGGTTTTTCTTGTTTACCCATTTATTAAAAATCAGATTATTTTAGATAAGAAAAAACATCCTCCAAAACTTGTTTCCTGATCCTTGATGAATCGGGTCCAAAGGTTCGTAAACCAAGTTTAAAAAAAACGTATACTACGAGTTTAAGGACAAGTTAATCAAATACAAAACAGTATATATGTGTCTCTGTCACACCTAGCCACTCAGGCGAACACTTGACTGTCAGTTTGAATTATTCCCGATGGGTGTCGAAAATCGACATCAACAATACAATCTCTTAAAATAAAACAAAATTCTAGATAGATAATATCGGACTCTTTCAAATCATGATGTTATTGTACACCTCAGGATCACTATAGATCTAAATTTTAAAGTGAATAAGAGTGTAATCTTAACGTGAAAAGGCTGATTACGCACCAGGAAATCAATCGCTTAACAACCACAATCACTTAACCTATTACACCTTACACTACTATATATAAACATGATGAAGATATGGCCACAGGACAAATTCCTGAAGTTCAATTTAAATAACACAGTATTGGTGAAACCTTATACAATATTGAATCATTTATCAATTGGAAAGCATACTCATAACTATTAAAACTCAGATAAATGTCATAAACTCATATGAAAGAAGATACACGGAAACATATCGTAACATGTACTTAACAACAGGCATGCGTCATCGACTTCCGTAATAGTGTGATGGTAAAATCCGTTACATTACATTTAACACCTTATGTTAACATCCTTTCGCTCATTGTTTACAAATGAAATTCCTGAGAAAAAAATGCTCTTACTTCAAACATAAATTCTTAACAGCTGCTTGTCAAGAATGGCTACATGAGTGGTGGTGGTGAATACGTCATCAGTTCTCGTGCCCGTCGTGACGTAGTACGCATAGGTTTTAAAAAATGGCTCCTGCTTGCTCGATGGCGGCAATGAAGTTGTGGAAATTGGAAAATGTCTTCAGGTAAGATTACCAGAAACAACGATCATAATATAAAAAATATTTGTTAATATGGTTCCCCTACAAAGACATATACTTGTCAATAATTGGACTGTTATGTGTTTTTTCTTTATGCAAAAGGCTTTGTTGTAACTAAATATTCAATCAACAGTTATTTTTACAGACCAATCAAACACACCCGTCTGCAGCGCCACATTTAAACTTTGCATGCGCTGCTCTGTGTGTAAGTGGGATGCACAATGCTTTATAATTTTCTATGTCATTGAGGAATTAAAAAAAAATCTATATGGTCTAAGTTTGTTTCTATCAACTCCAAAAGAATCATAAATCCAATGTACGAGTATACTATCTTTCCAATCATGTATAAAGTTATCCTGGCAAAAATCTTATTGCAATATGATTTGTGTAACATATTTGAAGAAGCAGAAGACAGATCAATTAAATTGAGTTATATCATTTCCTGGTTACAAAAATGCAAATGTCTTTTTTTTAAAATAGCTGAAATCACCACAAAGCCTAAAGACATGGTTGATTGGGTAGTTCTGATTATGTTGACTCATAAACTTATTCATTTTGTAATTAAGACATTTTCGGGAAAACGTAAATGCATTTTGATTTGAAATATGATAAAATTTTCTTTCGTAAAAATTGCTCACCTCCTTATTACACTTCTTATGTTGCAACGGGTATATGAATAATTTTTGATAAATACTGAGCCTCAAAACTAAATAAAACAAATTGTAATATTTCAAGTTTTGGTTCTTCGAACGACTAACGTGCATTGTGGCCGGCCTTTAAAGTATCAAAAAAATAAGGGACATCACCTTTATTAGATGAATTATTCGGAATTGTACCAACACACGTATAAAAGATTTAAACACATTTTCAGTAAAAGTTTTATCTGTGAATTATAACCATGAAAAATCTTCATGACTATCATATTTTCCAAAATTAAAAAAAAAGTATTTGAAAAATTATAAAAATCCTACATCACCATACTCTGTTTTACCAATTATATGGATATTGTATTCTATTTGTACCTAACCATTTGAAACAAGGCTGTTTATTTTTCTTATCAGAATTAAAGTGGGTTACCACTAGACCAAAAATATCAAAGTTCAAAATTTCAAGATTGTCTTTTTTCACAGGGGTAACACTCTGATGCACTCGAACGTTACACTGCCAGTGTCAACAATGGTTACCCATAACAGATGTCCATGTTCCTCCAACGGCTCACGTAAAATGTGATTTGCTTGCGAAACATAAACTCTATACTCAGGTTATATTTCAGGGTCGGGTGTACTGCAGTCGTTACTCGGTCACTTACCACTATGTTCGTCCAGATGAAATGTACATTTTCCACCACCTGCTGTACCACACAGAAGTGTTGGGAATCTTGCGTCCACCAGTACCGGATAAAATCTTTGATTTACTGCTTGTCAATCCTAGTTAATCGAAAATCAAAAGTAATCTAGTAAAATTTTAAGTTTAACACGTCTCAAACACTTTCGTCTGATGCAATTTTGTTTTGGATAAAAACTGCTGTAACTATGTTTAAACGCTTAAAATGTAATTATTTACTTTTTAGTCATTCGGGATAATGAAATATCTTGTATTAATTCATGAACACAGAATATCGCTGAAGCCGATGCTTGTTCAGATGTGTTGACAGTGATGCACAAACTACTCCCATTAACTAGAGCTGTCACAGGAGTGACGAATACCCCCAAATGCCGCCTGGACACAGGAATGGCAAACCATTCCTATGAAAAGAGGCCATAACTCCAAGGTTACTGCACATTGCATCTTCTTTTATCATGCATGTATTGTTTGTCCGGAAACCGTTTTTCTATTTTCGTAACAGTGCACAAAAACCTTTACTCCACTGGCCCCATTTTCAATCACAAGCATTGTCTTCACAGAGGCTGCCTATACAGCAAGTTTCATCACAATAACTCATGCCCAATTAAAGTTATGAAGCAGAAACCATTTTTCTATTTTTAGTAACAGTGACCTTGACCTTGGCCCCACCAGCCCCAATATCGAACTTGACCTGTATCTTCTGATGTTACACCTGTGTACCAAAAAATGTTCAAATCTGTCAAGCCTTTCATGAGTTATCGTCCGGAAACCATTTTTCTATTTTTAGTAACAGTGACCTTGACCCCACCAGCCCCAATATCGAACTTGATCTGTATCTTCTGATGTTACACCTGTGTACCAAAAATTGTTCAAATCCGTTTAGCCTTTCATGAGTTATCGTCCAGAAACCGTTTTTCTTTTTTAGTAACAGTGACCTTGACCTTGGCCCCACCAGCCCCAATATCGAACTTGACCTGTATCTTCTGATGTTACACCTGTGTACCAAAAAATGTTCAAATCTGTCAAGCCTTTCATGAGTTATCGTCCGGAAACCATTTTTCTATGTTTAGTAACAGTGACCTTGACCCCACCAGCCCCAATATCGAACTTGATCTGTATCTTCTGATGTTACACCTGTGTACCAAAAATTGTTCAAATCCGTTTAGCCTTTCATGAGTTATCGTCCAGAAACCGTTTTTCTATTTTTAGTAACAGTGACCTTGACCTTGGCCCCACCAGCCCCAATATCGAACTTGATCTGTATCTTCTGATGTTACACCTGTGTGCCAAAAAAATTCAAATCTGTCAAGCCTTTCATGTGTTATCGTCCGGAAACCGTTTTTCTATTTTTAGTAACAGTGACCTTGACCTTGGCCCCACCGGCCACAATATCGAACTTGACCTGTATCTTCTGATGTTACACCTGTGTACCAAATTTTTTTCAAATCTGTCAAGCCTTTCATGAGTTATCGTCCGGAAACCATGAAAACCGACAGACCGACCGACCGACAGACAGACCGACCGACCGACCGACCGACAAGCTCACTCCTATATACCCCCTCAAACTTCGTTTGTGGGGGTATAATTATCAATCTCACCGGATTGTTATTTACATACTTTGATATGTTGTGCTTTCAACGGATTTTCTATTCAGATTGCGTTTTACCGACTGTATTGAATGCCAACTAGTTTTTAATGTTTGTTTATGTCAAGGGGAAGTTGTGTCCCCTTTATTATTTTTTTTTAATTCATAGAAGATCATGAGTTTATATTTTCAAAATGAATTTTATAGGGTTACATAAGGTAATATTGACCTTTTTTATAAATATAATGTATTGATGGTTTAGCCATATCGGGCAAATTTTCTGATGAAATTCAAAGCTATTTGAATAATTTATGACATTAGTGCAATACCTGTTGCAATGGGAATAAACAGTAAAAACTGTAAACGTATAGTGTTCGGTGAAAGATGCGGATTATTGCCGAATGAAATATTGACCTACAGTGGCCATGACATACAAGTTGTAAACGATTTTTGTGCGTTGTATTTAATAATACTGGTCATTTATCCAAATCCAGGATCACTGGTTAACAATGAATGTTTTGTTTTGTAAGTGCCAGGGTAACGACGTAAGACCCCAAAATTTTATGTAAGCTATTTAATGCATTCGTTGACTATTTCTTAAATTCTGCAGCAGAGGTTTTTTGTGTAGAGTAAGAACGAATACGAGTGAAAATCAATACCTGCAATGCTGGTGTGGACCCATGTATAATAAGGAAGATAGCTATTTATGTAAACAGAGATATATGCATCATTATTATACACTATTGCTTCAACGTTGTTACGTCTGACAATAGTATTAAAAATTACTAGCCGTGTATGATTATAATAAAGATTGTCATAACTTAGTATATATTGCTAAAATATAAGATGATTTTGGTTGAAGTAATGTCTTCGATAATGGTCAAAATATGTATGCTAATACATATAAGTTTTCAATATAGAAAACATATTGTCGTTTAACTTTGTGTTTTGTCTGTTTCTTAACTATATAAAAAGAAATAACATAACGTTAATATATCCGTTATGCCATCTATGTTTAAGTTTTTACAGTTGTTGCGATAAAATAATTAGAATAGAACGAATGAAACTATGTATACTTGTTAAGTGGTCCCCTAAAGAAAGCTATCGGAAAATAATTTGCAGACGATCCCCCTTGTCCAAACTCCCAGGGACCGCCCAAAATACCCCAAGCCTCGAAAACTTCTAGCCAAGCTGGAATGCTTACTTTCAGTATAAAGAAATCGGTCCTTTACATCCGGTTCGAGCCAACGAGGATTTCGAGCCAAGCGAGTTCGAGCCATCGGGTCTAGCGGCTTTATAGCGACGAACGTATTTACAATTTTTAAATAATGCTCCAGGTACATGTTATAAAGAACCATTTGCTTTTCCTGGGTTATAACCAGTACAATTATCGACAAAAGCTCAAACCCTGGACCCTATGTTTAAGTGCGATACGCTTACCACTCTTTCATCGCCACCGACCATTTGAGACACCTCGGCAATGTTCATACTTAAACCGTTGTATATTGGTAATACGTGTACCCCCGAACTTGTTTGTACTTCTTGAAAGCAAAAATCAGATCTACGAGTTAACCGGCATGTTAAAGTAAAATCAACGCAGACATTACATGTGTCGATGCCTTCCTCTTCAATATTTTGATTCACGTTATTATACGTAAAATCTGACGACTGTCTGTCAATATGTATGGATTTTTTAAAGTGCAACTCTATTCTGTTTAACTTTCACAATTTTTGCTAATTTCAAAGTATTCTTAAAGGAACCATGATCCCATTATTAAGCGTTCCGACATTTTGCCAACCAAAGTTTAACCTGTTTATTCATTGCACCAATGTTCAAAGTAGTAAAAAGCAATCCGCGCAAAGTATTTAACTCAAGCCTGCCTCCCCTCTATACGTTTTGGTTACATTAAATAACTATTATGTATAGGCTTGAAGGAGAAGTCATGGCTTGAATTGAACCTTTACGCAAACTTTGTTATGTATATACCGAATCAATATGTGCATGGAAATTTTCATTAAAAGGGTTTTTCCATGAATATTGGGATGGATGTGCGAGACGTTCCTGTCTTTGGCTCATCCTTAGGGTGTTTGTCCTGTCGAGAGGAACTATTGTATTTGCTGATGGTCATTCGTTCTCTTTAGAATCTGAATCAAAGCGCTGAAGTGATGAAAGCTCTGTTTTTGTAGTAAACAGTTCGTGGTTAGGAATATATGTATTTCTGTATCTTCTTTAATTATCTATAAAGTTGAAAATGTTGTTTTTTGTCGTTAGCTAGTTCATAATGGTCGAGTAAATAAAGAAAAGTTCAAGCGAGCTTTGAACAATAACGCAACGGAATTATCAACTAATACGTATCCATGAAGTGTAAAAAATAAAAAATAGAACTAATGTTGTGGCTTGTAGCGAACCGATACCGTATTGGTAATTAATGAGGGAAATTGTAGGAACATTTATGAATAATATTCTACTGTTATATGTAACATTGACATTTTGGCTATAGTTATTGCACTAACGAGTTTGTCAAAAGCACTGAACACAGTTTACAATAGTATCGGACGCATAATCTAATTGTGTACGTTTCTTACAAGAAGATTAATTACTGAATGTGTTTATTGGTTAGAAAAGATCCGAACTACTTGAATGAGTCTTGTCCAAAGTACTGACTTCTTATATGAACTCATTCATTGAAGCAATCATGCTATGTTGATATCATTCAGACATTTTAGAAAAGAGACTCTGTCCGCAAACTTAGATAATAAATTTCGTATCGGTAATATACGTAACTGGAATAAAGATTTAACTGGAAATGATTTTAAATATCGTCAGCAAGACCTCGAGTTATAACATGGATCATGTCATTAAGCTGGCCTTCTTTGTTTGTCAAAGGCATCTTCAACTGGAAATGAACTCGCCCTATTAAAAGCAAAAGTGTTCTTAGCCTCAAAAATCAATAATATATTACATAAAAAAGTCAGAAAGGTAATGAAATGTAACGGAAATAGTGACCAAAAATGTTATTTTACAATACACCGATATTAAACTGGAATTGCAGTATTCAAGCAACAATAATACTATAAAACCGAAAACGTCAATTCAACAACAATGCAGCGGTGAAAGGGAATGCTCGATGAGGAAGCAATGTACACATTGCACACGTAATCAGGTCAATCTCTACCTAAAAGTGACAAGAACAATGTTATGTTCCAGGCCACAATCACCACGACCATGCACTGCCTTTAATGCAATATGTCTGGCCCAGAGTTGTGCGAGAACAGTGCCGAAAAGGAACCGAAATTCGAAAAATCTCATTTTCACCAACGTTCTATGACATTTATGGAACCCCTGCCTTGTGCGTATTAAATCGGCTTTAAGGGAATATAATTAAACACCGTTTTTCCTGTTCAATGATAAAACAACGGTATTGACCAGATCAATGCGGTTGGAACAGAAGGTGCAGCATCCTTGCCAGTATTTAAATCAGAAATAGAATATGGAATACATATAAACCGAACAACCTTTGTAGAGGGATAGAGAACTAATGATCTCTGAATATTGACGCACACAGCAATAAACTTATGTAAGGCACTCCGCACCCGAAGAGTGACAAAGTGCAATAAAACTGGAATGGGAACGCTTTTAATGGAGACTACAAGTACCTAGCCAAATTTATAACTGTCAGTGCGAAAGACCATGAGCGTTTAAATGATTTTTACTCTAAATACCTGGTCGCCAAGTCTGGCTCTACCACGGTGTAGGTTTTGAAAATTAAGGTGCAGTAAAAAAAATGAGATTGAATGTTACTGCAATTGCAGTTATCAAAATCAGTGCGTGAATACCACGTGATAAATTTCGTCATAAAAGCTACGTCGGAAGGCAATATTTTGCTTCAAATGAAGACTTTACAACTTTATAACTTTTCAATTTATTCACCATTTAAAATGAAACATAACGCAGTCTACGGCGATTACAGAGCCCCGCCTTCAGCCTTTTATCAGAGTTTGTTTGAGAGTTTAGTTTCTTAAAACACTTCGACAAACCTTTTCACAAACCGCCACCTAATGGAGCACTGTCAAATCATTTGTTTTGGAATCAGTTTTGTTGAAGTGTTTGATGAAAATAATCACCTAATAAAACTCCGGTGATAAAACGAAGGCGGTGTTTTGTGTGACATAGACTGCCTTTTGTTTCATTTAAAATGATGAAGATAAAAGGAAAGTTTTCTTTCATGCTTTACGATGAAATATGGGGTTTTAACAGTGAAATAACAACAGTGAAAATATCAATTTGATATTTTCACTGCAAAATAAGGAGTGAAAATATCAATTTTCAGAACTACTTTGAAAATCTTTTGTTGTTACATGTACTTGCCTTGGTCAAAACAGAACACTGGACTTCAGTAAATAATGTCAAAAAAGGTTAAAAAAATAAAGAAATATTTTATAAATTTAAATAAATATATAATTGGAAATTAACAACTTACCGTTTATTACCGGTTATCCCGTTTATCAAACATTTTACTGATCTTTGAAGCTGAATGTTCGAACATTAGCTTTCATTCCAAACAAATTACAGACAAAAACAACTGTTCGAACATAAATAAAATTTTATAGCATCGATCAAATGTATTTTGAACTGTTAACCGTTGTAGTACGTAAAATGGGCTTCCTGGAGAATCCACACAACAATTTATCGGATAGATCCGATATTTTTTACCCCACCCACATCTCAAAATGTGTCAACAAACTAGCGTGACATTTACTCTTCTGGAAAACAAACATTTTAAAGCGAAACAGACTGGTCTCTGACAGTAAGATGACTGTATATTAACTTACTATAAAACACGCGTATATGCAGTCTTAAAACTAAGAAGAATGGTTAAAATCCAATGAGTATCCACATTTGTTTTGCTAACACATTTGACCTTCCAAATTTTCATCCTATAAATAGCGGCGTAGTAATTTGGTTAAAATAAAAAGTGTTTTCATTATTTTTTGGAACATTTGTGCACTAATAATACTTCATTTTTTACTGTTCATAAAGCTTTGCAATAAAAAACGAGCGAATATTAAGCTATAAGAATGAATAGCAGAGAACTATTTCTCAGCAAACCGAAAGTAAAAAAGTTGACAGCTATAATTATGCATGAGGGGCGCCCTACGGGTAGCGGCGTAAAGCCCACCCTTTTCAAAAAAGGGAGTAATTCAGAAATAAATAAAAAACAAATAAAACTCCGAAAATAAGCATAAAAGAAACAGAAAATTTGTTTATTTCAGTGTAAGATCGTATTTAATTTCACTCGTGATCATACAAAAAACCTACATTTTCACTCGTGGCTTCGCCACTCGTGAAAATATGTTTTTCTATAACACTCGTGAAATAAAATACGATCTTACACTGAAATAAACAAATATCCTCTATATCTTTGTTTTAAGTCATCACTCGAAGCAAGATGTTGCCTTCCGACGAAGCATTTATGGCGTAATTTATAACGTGGTATACACACACACTGAAAATGGTATGTATGGAATGTATTGATGGCTGAAATCTAAATACGTATTAAGAGCAGGCATTCGGAACTCCTCGGCCATTTTTTCAAAAACAACCTCGGATGTATATGGACGGTTTACATACTAAAAAAGTGGTACGTTTAAGTCCGCTGCAAATAGATCGCGTAGTAATCTGAATTAGTTGTTAAACTTTATGACTTAACTCTTGGGAATCGTTATTATGTTTGCAATAATACACTTCACTGGCAATCAATTTAAACTGAGAGCAATGAATACAACTCTTAAACACTACATTTAATTAATGCTTTTATTCAAAAAATTACGGACTACTTCAACAGATGTACCGGCATACATCCGAGGTTGTTTTTGAAAAAAATGGCCGAGGAGCTCCGAATGTTATGAACTGATAAACAAAACTGTTAAGAAAGTGAGAAATATCAAAAACACAAAATATCGAAATATGAAGTAAATAAAACTGAAGGAAAGTAGTAAATATAATAAAATGTGTTTTCTTTGTGAAAATGAATGGCGGAATGAAAAGTAAAAGGTTGTGAGCAATAAAGCATCTACACTTCTATACCACTCATTCTGATTTGACAAAACTGGATGGACTGATATACAAAAGGACTCTTGACACCGTGATGCATATCAAACCTGAAAATATATTTAAAACAATAAAACCCTTAAACTAATAGCATTCATAGCTCGCGGTCCGCCATTCTCTTTCACAAAGGAAACATATTTTATTATATTTGTATACTAAATATTCCAAATCATCTAATAATCTTGTTAAAATGTTTTGTTAGTAAGAGCGGAAAAAATGAATTCGTTATAATTACTTATATAAGGTCATAAGCCGTAAATCGTGGAATACACTAATTATTTAAAAAAAAAATCAAAGTTACCATCTTATTCCACATTCCATAAATGTACCATATAATTGGTCGTTATATATATTTGGTGATATTTAGAGATTTTTCAGTGAACTAAGATTGACGTTTCACTGTATAAACCAATAAAATAACAATTAGATATTTTGTCACTGTTTTAAATTCCTTTTCAAATGAAACGTAAACACGCATGGGGCTTGCACATTTCAGCGACATACATTTTGGCGCGCTATTGTGAACAACTGCAATTAACAGCCATTTTAAATCTCTTTTTTAGGCATATAATAAAAAAGAAAAAAATATATATTGAAAATACAATATCGGAAAAAGTGGTTTCATAATTAAGCTTTATTTGATCACTACTTCAAATGAGTTTAACACGATAATGCATTAAAAATATTTAAAATTAAAAAATAGCATCAACACATATTGTGCGCCGTTAAAAAACAACTTATCATTTTTCTATTTATCCGTAATTGTATTATTCTGCACTACCGTAAAAAAACTGTTTGATATTGCTTAAATCTATGCATTGCATTAGATGTATCTGCTAAAAGCATGTTTATATGTTGTATTGAATTAACCGAGTTGAGATGAGTGTGAACTAAATTGGTCTGTCTTTATCAATTGAAATCAGATATTAAATAGGCTAAATTAATTTCAAATTGATTTGTAATCATATGTTCAATTTTTAATAACTTCACATTGATAAAATGTTTAAAATTTGTGAAAACGCCAATTCAAAAGGCTAATGCGACGATCGATGCCAATATCAGCATCATAATTGAAGTTTGAAATTAAGATTATTTTCAAATAGGAACATACTCATTTTTTTTTAGCTGCAACGAAGGATTCAATCAATGTCAATTGAATCTGATTTATTCACACGTCAGGGTATATTCGGTTTAAAAATATATTCATATATATGTATATATATATATAATGAAATGCGGACGCGAAGGATCATTATGTGCAAATGTTTGTATACATATAGTTTTAATGATTACGCGTGCATTTTGACTATCTTCGCTTTAGAATAAAAGATATATGTGACGAAGAGGTTTATTTATACTTGAAAACTAAAACCAGTACGTGTAAAAAGATATATATTTTGCCTACTGTACACGTAATTCAAATGGAGAAACATACTTGAAAGCGTATGCCTATTAAACAGCTTTATCAATGGCAAATTCGCTTCATTTCTTCGTAAATAAATTCCGCGCACATCGCACATCAGCCATCACCAAAGGGCTACGATATCTACATTAACGCAGTTTTAAAAAAATGATGGAATATAAACAAAAGTAACCGCACCCTTTTCAATTCACGAATGAACTTTCTGTGTTAAAATGACCTGTTCACGAGATTGGCGAGTTCCGGTGAAGACGGCGGTGTTTCTGGCGCTTGCAGCAGTCGTTTCCGGTGTGGTGGCCGTCTCCACGCCATATTGGAGCGACGTAGTATCAGAGGGAAACACCACTTACTCCGGGCTGCTGGTGGAGTGTAACAATACGCTTGCGCACTGCAGTGGACTTCCGGTCATACTGGACAGATACACCGGAACCAGTGTGTATATTATTACTGCAGTATTGCATGTCTTGCTTTGTATTCCTTTAGGCCAACATAAATTAATTGCTTAATTTTCAATTTCTTTTTTACATGGGGCCTGCGGGTCACTTATTTTCTTAAATGACTGTTTCTCCGATGACTATGTGTTCTGATGATGCTCTTTCTTAGTTTAAACTTTATTAATTTTACAGCGATATTGAAGAGAGCTATTAATTTATACCAATTCACTCACGTTGGCAAGATGTTGTGCCAGAGTGTGGTCTTGTGTTGCGAGAAAAGCCGTAGAAAACCCACATTTCCGTACTGGTGTCCACCAACCAAACTCACATGCGCCCAGGTCGGGAATCGGACCCGAGTCACCTTGGTGAGAAGCGAGTGCATTAACCATTGGACGTTTCAGACAACCTACTATTCAAACTGTTATTATCATTAGCATGTTTTTTAAAGTATATGAAATACAAGTAGAAGATACTTGGAAAATGTATGTTACTTTATTTTCAGACATGTACTACAGCCAGTTATGGGCAGTCTGCCTCGCGCTGGTAGGATGGGTGACGTCACTATTGGCCCTGGCGCTCCTAGCATTCGATGTGTGTCGACCAAAGAAGAGCCGGGCACTTGTTTGTATCTTTGTGGCCTTTGGTGCAGGTACGTGTTCAAGGTATTTGTACTGTGGTATTTAAATCCAAAACAGTCAATCCCCGTTTGCTCGAATTCGACTGGCACGATTTCCTCGTTGGCTCGAACTTGATGTACAGGGCCGGTTTTCTTATTCTGAATGTAAGCATTCCCGCTTGGCGTGCATTCATGTAAAACGTATTTGTAAACATGCATGTGAACACATACTGAATATGGCGAAGTTTGAAAGTTTAAAAGATGACTTAATTTATCTAAAGAAAAATGTGCCTTTTATGTCATTTTATATCACCGCAAGAATTGATTCTATATATCCTATTAATAACTATAGTTCTTGTTTTACAGGCGGAAGTATACTCTCTGCGGTAATGGTATACGCGCTCGGTCTTCGGAGCTTCACGACAGCATCCCTGCGCTGGTCTTTCGGTCTGGACGCTGCTTCCGGTGTGTTGATGCTAATTTCCGGTGTACTAGCACTTGTTGGCTACATTCAGGAGTCTTAGTTCTGGTGCGCTCAATCTCCATTACCGGTGTATGAGCACAAATCAGCGACAAACAACAATCTTAGTGTTTGTGCGCTCATGCGACCTTCCGGTGTACTAGCTCTATTCAGCTACAGCCAGGAGACTTAAAGTGGGCTCGGTTCGATCACAACACACATATTTACTGATTGGAAAAGTTAGAAAAGATAAACCTGATTGAGAATTATCTTCGGATATCCACCTACGACCTATTCCGTTACTCTACATTCGTCGCTGGATCATCGTCGGATACCCACCTACGACCTATTCCGTTACTCTACATTCATCGCTGAATCATCGTCGGATACCCACCTACGACCTATTCCGTTACTCTACATTCAACGCTGAATCATCGTCGGATACCCACCTACCACCTATTCCGTTACTCTACATTCGTCGCTGGATCATCGTCGGATACCCACCTACGACCTATTCCGTTACTCTACATTCGTCGCTGGATCATCGTCGGATACCCACCTACGACCTATTCCGTTACTCTACATTCGTCGCTGGATCATCGTCGGATACCCACCTACGACCTATTCCGTTACTCTACATTCGTCGCTGGATCATCGTCGGATATCCACCTACGACCTATTCCGTTACTCTTCATTCATCGCTGGATCATCGTCGGATATCCACCTACGACCTATTCCGTTACTCTACATTCATCGCTGTATCATCGTCGGATACCCACCTACGACCTATTTCGTTACTCTACATTCAACGCTGAATCATCGTCGGATACCCACCTACCACCTATTCCGTTACTCTACATTTAACGCTGAATCATCGTCGGATACCCACCTACGACCTATTCCGTTACTCTACATTTAACGCTGTATCATCGTCGGATACCCACCTACCACCTATTCCGTTACTCTACATTTAACGCTGTATCATCGTCGGATACCCACCTACGACCTATTCCGTTACTCTACATTTAACGCTGAATCATCGTCGGATACCCACCTACGACCTATTCCGTAACTCTACATTCATCGCTGGATCATCGTCGGATATACATCTGCGTTCTATTACGTTACTCTACATTCATCGCTGGATCATCGTCGGATATCCATCTGCGTTCTATTACGTTACTCTACATTCATCGTCGGATACCCACATCCGACCCATTCCGCGACTCTCCATTCATCACTAAATCATCGTCGGATACCCGCGTGCGGTCCATTCCGAATTTCTCCATTAAACGCTCAATTGTCGTCGGATATCCATGACATCCATATTCGAAGCTCTGCATGCATCGCTGAATAATCGACGGACACCTCTTGCTACTTACTCCGTTATTCTTAAATTATCAGCAGCGATACATGGAAATTAACAGAATGGGTCAGTCGTGTTAACCCGACGATGTTGCACTTTTGATGTATATATGTTTATTTCTAGAAGAAAAAAATGTGAAGCTTAAAATATATAGGAGATAAGCACTTCTTCACAGATATAACTGTGACGTCAGTCGATACGTACATCAAGCCGGGGTAACAGCTTTCCCATATAAGGCAAGTTTATAACAAACATATATGAGGAAAAGTGCTTACGGTACCACTGGTGTATGACAATTTACTTTATTTATAAGTGTGACTCAGTGTTTGAAGATAACAACAATGAATATTTAAATCAATCGTTCACCTACTGAATATGTTTTTCTGTTACTTATGAAGGTACCTTCCAGTAGTCACGTATCCACAGTGAATGTGACCACAATGATAAACAACGTTCTGCACTGCGGTTTTTGAAACTATCGAAAAACCCTCTCGTCGCATCGATCCATCCGAAAACTACTTCACTTTTAAAAAAAAACACCATAGGGGACATTGATCAAATACGTGTGTTGAAACACCATGAAGTTGATCCAAACGTGTGTTAAAACACCATGAAGTTGATCCAAAACGTGTGTTGAAACACCATGAAGTTGATCCAAACGTGTGTTGAAACACCATGAAGTTGATCAAAAACGTGTGTTGAAACACCATGAAGTTGATACAAAACGTGTGTTGAAACACCATGAAGTTGATCAAAAACGTGTGTTGAAACACCATTAAGTTAAAACATGTAAACGACCATCTGCGGTATCATTGTTTTGAAGAAATTCTAAAGAAATGGCTACATGCAGAAGCTCCACTATGTGGTTGAAACTGTACAAAAAATATGGATTTTTAGTTCAAGCAAATTTTTCAAACTGCAAGCCGCAGAAACCCATGAAACCAAAAATTGAAAGTAGTTTGGTATCCGCAATTAACCCTCAAAGAAGTGGCGACGAAAATGAAAGTGCGTCATAAACAAAGAGTTTGTTTTTTGTTCTTATTTTCACTGAAAATATGTTATAACACATTTGCTCAATTACAGTTCTTCTATGGGAATAGTAACACTTAAAATTTTAAACTTGAAATTATGTTTACGTCCGATTTCAGACGTAAATATTTTTGCACTTTGAAGTGCACTTTAATTCAAAAAAAAGTATTAGCAAGAAATTCAGATGTGTTCTATTAACAGTTGTTGCAAAACTATTCACTTAGCAACTGTTTTTTTTTAAATAGTGTCAGTTTTCAATTCAGGTAAATAGATAGATATCTCCGTCCGTTCGATTTTAATTACTTATGGCAGAATTCTTTGCTTTTAACTACGTACGCTGCAAAAAGATCACTCAGATACATAAATTTGGCAGTTAAATTTAATGACTTTACTCTTGTGAATCTGAATTATTTATGCAATAATACACTTCACTTGCAATCCATTTAAACTTAAATATACAAAATACACAACGTTTAATAATTACAATTAATTAATGTTATTATATAAAAGTTTACGAAATACTTTAACAGATGTACCGGCATACATCCGAGGTTGTTTTAGATAAAAAAAAATGGCCGAGGCGTTCCGAATGCTTATATTTGTTGAAACGTCTCTATAATTAAGTGTATCTCTTTTTCATATGGCTACTTCTATTTCTGCAGTGAACTATTCTGCCTGATGATCCGGCTCATTAAACCTTTTCTTTTACCTTTCTTCAGAGCGTGTTTATTAAGGGTGCCATTTAATATTTCATAAAACGGTTTGCTAGCGTAAGCTGACGTAAGTCTTACCATCGTATCCTTATCCTAAGACATGCCTCAGTTATTCCATTTGGCCTATTGGTCAGCTTATTATACAGGCCAATCAAAATAATCAGTTGATTATCTTAAATTTAAGTTCAATCTAAGTTGCATATTGAATACGGCTCCTTGTGTCCATTTTGAGAGGCCGAGAGAACGGTCGTTTGGTGGGGTTCAAACTCACAATCTCGTTGGTAGGAGGAGGATATTTATACCACCAGAGCACTCTCAGCAACTTCTTCGCTTTTAAATACAATTGATGAGCCATCAGGAGAAGGCTGAGCTAAACATAATACAAAACATTGCTGAACGGACGGACGAACGGACGGACGGGCATCTTAAAGACTTATTTTAGCTTGCATTTATCACGTAGTTATAGCCACTAAATAGTATTTTTTCATAAATCGACCGGACGAATAAAACAAACCACAACCACAGATAAGAACACTTTATTGCACTTGCTAAAATAAACAGTAAAATAATCATGTACATAAATATATCTATATTCAATAAACTATTTACACATAAACTATTTACACATCTCTGTAAAGCACAATAAGGCGAGAATATATTATAACACATTCAGTATGAACATATATCATAACTGTGTGTACTGTACTGGTAGAACATATATATATGTGAGCACCAAATGTTTTATTTATTTTCATCACGATTGTATGTGTGTGTATACATATCAAAAAGAGTTATATACCGGTATATAGTAGAAACTCTTTAAAAATGCACCCACGTGTCAAATGAAAACAACCGTTCTCAATTCAATTATATCATTTCAATTTAAACGGTGTGTATTCTCTCGAACCATAATGTATTGCAAATGGGGCTTTGGCCATTTCATTAACACCATTATTTGTAAACCAATAATCAACCGCTATGAAAACCGGTTTTGCAAAAAAAAACTAAACAGCCGTTCCGAAGTCTAAGGTTATGACCATTTTAATAAACACCTTCTTTGTTTACCAGAAACCAGTAAACATCAGCTAAAACAACGGTTTTTGAAAATAACTAAACAACCAGTCTTAAGTGTAAGGCAGTATCCGTTGTAATAAACATTCATTTTGAAATTCAGTTACCAATAAACAGCCGCTTTAAACACTAGTGTTGCAAACTAGTAAATAGCTACTTTAGAGTATAAGACTTTGTCCATTTTAATAAACACCCGTTTTGTAAAACAGTTGCTTTAAATTATTTGGCCGTGTCCATTTAATAAACACCCGTTTTGTAAAACAGTTGCTTTAAATTATTTGGCCGTGTCCATTTTAATAAACACCCGTTTTGTAAAACAGTTGCTTTAAATTATTTGGCCGTGTCCATTTTAATAAACACCCGTTTTGTAAAACAGTTGCTTTAAATTATTTGGCCGTGTCCATTTTAATAAACACCCGTTTTGTAAAACAGTTGCTTTAAATTATTTGGCCGTGTCCATTTTAATAAACACCCGTTTTGTAAAACAGTTGCTTTAAATTATTTGGCCGTGTCCATTTTAATAAACACCCGTTTTGTAAAACAGTTGCTTTAAATTATTTGGCCGTGTCCATTTTAATAAACACCCGTTTTGTAAAACAGTTGCTTTAAATTATTTGGCCGTGTCCATTTTAATAAACACCCGTTTTGTAAAACAGTTGCTTTAAATTATTTGGCCGTGTCCATTTTAATAAACGCCCGTTTTTGGTAAAACAGTTGCTTTAAATTAATTGGCCGTGTCCATTTTAATAAACGCCCGTTTTGTAAACTAGTATACAGTTGCTTTAGAGTATAAGGCTTTGTCAATCTTAATAACACACGTTTTGTAAACAAGTAAACAGCAATTTTGCACATAATCGAACTACATATATGATGACTAAATACATGTGTATTTTTAATTTAAAGAGTCATTGAGTACCATTGTGATTCAGCTGTTGTTGCTATACTCTGAACATGTGCTTTAATGGAAATATCAAGCGCCTTGTTTGGGTATTTTCTGTGAAAACATCTTGTTTTTAGTAAGATATATGCAAGTATGATGGCCACATTCATTAGCACTCCTGCGAAACTATAGCCAAAGTATGAACAATAAACTCATATGTAACGTCAGTATATTGATTTTAAGACGTTGGTGATAATTAAAAATGGCCAAACTGTTGACTTGTGTACGGTTTAGTGTATATTGAAAAGATTTACCGTTTTGACAACTTTTTTAATCTTTGTCTTGGAATGAGCCAATTTTTGCGTAAAAATATCTAACAACCAGTGATATAAAACTGCTGACAAAAAGTCAGATCGCAGATTTTCAAATTTCCGTTCGAAAATTAATGTGTTATGGCTAAAAGCGTTACTAACGGTTTAAGAACAATGCATAAAACATCAATTATTTAACTTAAAAATGAAAATCTGCGATCTGATTTTTTTGTCAGCAATCTTATATCACTGGTTTCCATGCATTTTCGCATAAATTGGCTCTTTCCAAGACGAAAAATAAAAAGGTTGTTGAACGTTCAATCTGTGAGAGAGCAGCTTTAATACAGCACACATTTTTGTAAATATTTTCATATGTAAAAGACCTGCATGATATTTTGATTTTGCTTTGTATAACTTGTAAATTTGCATTTGGAAGATTAAATGAATTTCCATGAAAAACATAGCGTTGTTTGAATTTCGATGTAGCACAACCCCTGTGTGACAGTGTGAGACAGTACTGATTTCTCAAAGGAATCAAACTTAAGATAGTTAGAGAATTTGTAACATGAATCTTATGTACAGAATGAGCGGACGGAAATGAGGTATAATAAGTATATGTTGGCTTCTACTAGTATTTTTCCAAATGATAGATAAGCTTACTGCTCGATATCTCCCCATATATCTACCAATACGTATTTACAATAGTTTATGATTATGGTAAACTCATGATAAAATGCATGTACTATACACGTTATATAATATATTTATATATTTACAACAAAATATAAATAAAATGTATACAACAAAAATAAACATTTCTGATAATGCACTTTCGATGCCATTGGACTAGTGTTACTATTTGAACACGCTTTTAAAAGTCTATAATATACCTACATGTTCGGCAGTTTCCGGACAATAGTCGGAAACATTCGGTAAAACTCGATTGTTCCCGACAGCGACGTCGAGACCGTCCGATCATTGACTTTCGGTGACTTTCCTACATATTTCAAACAACATTTCAGTTTACTGACCTTCTATTTTCTATGAAAATGTTATGGAAATTCAATACTTGTGTCATTCAACCCGGGGTCAACAGCCCTGATATGTATGCGACGAACAATTTGCCAAAATTTCCGTCCATTATTGCCTAGGAGCCGTAATCGTCACTACTGTAACGTGCTCGCTTATTAGGTTGTTCGTTTTCAAAGTCCTTATCATCCGCCTGCTGCCAGTACTGGTCCGGTGCCTGCTCGTACTGGTCGCTTGTCGGTGGGGTCATCCGGAAGTTGTTGTAGCGCGTCGGTGATCCCTCCCCTCCGGGCGCCCCGTAGCTCTGGCCGCCCTCCGCCTCTGTGATCGGCGTGGTGTATAGAGGGTAACTCATGGGCGGGTAACTATAAGGGAGCGAGCGCATGGACTCAGTCACCATAGGGTAACCGCCATTTGGATAATAGCTGTCGGACGTCGAGGGTTCCGTTTTAATGATGCTACCTGACGTTAGTGGTGGCTGTGGGAACGCCATGGAGGGATGTGGTGGTGGAATACGGCCGTACGTGGGAGCGCCGTACATTTCAGGATGGATTGCGGTCGACTGAGGCTGGAAGTTGAAGTTTCGCGGCATCTGGATGTTGCTGTAAGCACAATATCTTTAAGTGGATAACGTTACCAAAGAAATATATTTGTAAAACTCGACAAAAAAAAAACATTTCCTTATTCACTAGTCTATCAAAAGGAACATTACTGGTATTTGACAAAATGATTTATGTGAGGATTCTCGTTATGCCATAGTACAAGAAAATTCTTAACGATTAAGAATGGACGAGTTAAGTGAGCGTTGCAAACGAACCCTTCTTAATCATTTAGATTTCACTTCAAGACTTTTAATGTACATTTTGATTGCATATCTGCAAGTTCATTGGCTGAACATGTAGGTTGTCCTATAATCAGGATAACATTATACCATCTGACAAGACTGAAACTATCACTTTAGACCTATACATACATGAACAATATACACAACAATAAACCTACCCATCCTGGGTGTCCCTGAAACCCTTAGCGAAGGGATTGTGGTCGATTTTGAGCTGTGTGATCTGGAAAGTAAGACATAGGTAATAACTAATTATTTCTATTGACGGGTTACTTCTATGCGTTTTTTATCAATTAATGGGCCCGTTTCCAGACCCATCTTTTAAAAAAAAAAAGTTATTTATATAGCACCTTATATCTCATAAACTGGTGCTGTGGTGAGACATGTATACAGTTTGTTGTAATATTTGTTACCATGACGACATAGTTTGACATTTGTTGGTGGTATTGTGAAATTATCTTAGAGAGTCATATTATCCTTGTTTCATACTTATTTGGGCAAATGTATAAAAGAAAGAAAAAAAGAAAACTGCATTAATTTCAATCAATGATAACATGTTAATATATATATATATATAATTATGAAGAAATAGAAAAGAAGAAAATATAAGCTTAATAAATATAAAGCTTTCATTAACTACTTACATCCGTGTTTTGGTAGGCAGTTACGGTGATGAATTGAGTCTCCGGGAAGAAATGGGTCTGTAGGGTCTTTGGGTCCCCAGTCTTACACGGCCCCACCTCTATGACGTTAATACGGGGCTGGTACTTGTGCATGGAGTTCAACACAATCTGAGGAGAGTAAACAATCATAAACTGCATTGAAATTGTGTCCCCAGGCTAAAATTTCAAAACAGTGAAAAATAGCAAATGTAAAAATCTCAGTAAACCAATGGAAAGTAAATAAAAATGCATACTATAGAAAAACATAAACTAAAAAATATCTTGTTTATAAAATTCAAAAGATATTGAAATAATCAATGACGTCACAACCCCCGAGTTTTTATACAACATGAATCCAGCATTATCGTACTGTTTTGCATGGAACCCAATGTGAACTTTAAATGCAATACAAATCTATATGCATTCAGACTCGAGAATAAATTAACTCAACTCAACTCATCTCAACTCAACTAAACTCATCTCACCTGTCCATTTGAGTTGCTCTTATTGTTGGTCAGTTTGAGCTTGTTAAAGATGATGTCCTGTTTCATCCAGTGGGCGCCAGTGTTGGGAGAGTCGGGGTGGAGGTAGATCCGCCCAGCTGGTGGGAAAAAAGTCAAAATTATACATCATTGAGGAAAAAAACATAAAATATGTAGTCAATAAATGATATATTGAAGTATTTTAACCCCCCCCCCCACCAAAAAAAACAACAACAAAAAACAACAACACCATACCAAGAGCGAAACCCAAATAGAAGTCGAACTCTTATTTTGCATACATTACCCATCATTAAAGTGGCACTCTTATTCAAAATCAATACATACACATGTATAACAAACATACATTTTGAATGTTAGACCTGCTAACTATTTACTTAATAATGTTTTAATGGAAAATATGAATTACTGATAACAAGAGTGTAACCGTGTATTAAATAGCAGAAAATATTAAATGATTGGTGAATGCTAAAAGATTTACTGTGGTCTACTATTGTCTCATAAGGTAGAAATACCGTGTTTTATGCTCATTTCTTTCAAATTAAACGCGGTGTCCTTCATAGGAACCATTGTTTTCGACATTTATTCAACCTTTTTGGAATATTTAAACAATATTATTAATTGTGGTAAATCTTATCTGGGAGTTAAAGTGCATCTTAAACAGTTCGCCATTTTCGGTAAAAACACTTGTCACATTTGGTATACAGTATTATGAGAGGAATATAGTTTGACCATTGTGGCCGTTAGTCTCAGCATAATTTGCTAAGAGTCTACACAGTGGTACAAAAACAATCCCGTAGCACCAATATCGCACCACGCGTTGGTCATTATGATATGTAAAGTGGAACAACTTGGCACCACGCGTTGGTACTTATTACGTGTCAAAGAAACATTTGCAGCTATTGCGCACCATGCATTGGTCCATATGAAATGCCAAAGTTAATTAACTGGTACCTTTTGCGCACCAGGCTTTGGCCCCAATAAAATGCCAAAGGAAAATAACTGGTACCTTTTACGCTTCAGGCTTTTGTCCCTATGGAATATTAAGGTAAAAGAACTGGCAGCTAGTGCGTACCAGGCTTTGGTCTCTATGGAATGTCAAGGTAAAAGAACTGGCAGCTATAGCGTACCAGGCTTTGGTCTCTATGGGATGTCAAGGTAAAAGAACTGGCAGCTATAGCGTACCAGGCTTTGGTCTCTATGGAATGTCAAGGTAAAAGAACTGGCAGCTAATGCGTACCAGGCTTTGGTCTCTATCGAATGTCAAGGTAAAAGAACTGTCAGCTAGTGCGTACCAGGCTTTGGTCTCTATGGAATGTCAAGGTAAAAGAACTGGCAGCTATTGCGTACCAGGCTTTGGTCCATATGGAATGTCAAGGTAAAATAACTGGCAGCTATTGCGTACCAGGCTTTGGTCTCTATGGAATGTCACGGTAAAATAACTGGCAGCTAGTGCGTACCAGGCTTTGGCTCATATGAAATGCCAAAGGAAAATAGCTGGTACCTATTGTGAACCAGGCTTTGGTCCCTATGAAATGTCAAGGTAAAAGAACTGGCAGCTATTGCGTACCAGGCTTTGGTCCCTATGGAATGTCAAGGTAAAAGAACAGGCAGCTATTGCGTACCAGGCTTTGGTCCATATGAAATGCCAAAGGAAAATAGCTGGTACCTATTGTGAACCATATACATACTTTTGGGCAACGGCTCTGCTTCCCCCACTGCAATCCACTGCCCGTTTTGGAACTTCCAATGATTGTTGTCGGCAAGCACCATGTCAACATACACATTGTACATCCGCGAGGGAACCAATCCCGTTAACGAGTACTCCAGGACGGGAAACATCCTCCTGGAGATCAAAAGAGAACATTATAGGATGAGTATCCATTTCTTCGAGGTAAATAGTTTGAGGACTGCTTCCCAAGGCCAAATACAAATGCAACGTTTATATTATAAAATGAATCAAGAGACTAAGCGTGCAAGATACATTGCAAATTATACATGTACATTTGTAACTGTCTCTACAATCAAGCTAAATAACATTAGAATCAACTTTGATGCCATTGTACCCACCTGCCCTGTTTCGTGACAATCATTTCCGTCGTGTGTACGTGAAAGCGTGACCATAGCTCTCTGTTACACAGAAAAACCGCGGCCTTTGAGGACGCTTCCGGTTGTTGCGCAAGGGTCATCTGCGGCGCACCTCCGTATTGCCAGTTTTCCACTTTTTCCGTTTGGTAGGCGTATGCCTGCGGTGGAAGTTCCGTCCGTTTCTCCATATGGATGCCGTCTGTATTTCCGGAAATTCCGCCATTGGAGTTACACGTGTACGGCGAATGCGGCTCAACATGGCCTGTCGTCGGAACTGGATGGTAACCTGATACGAGATTGCCCCGCTGCTGTACGGCGACGGACGGGGGAGGCGGCGTCGGCGTCCCGTCCACCTCGTCATACTTGTCGTACCTATATGAGTGTTGTGGGTTGGGGTCATGGTAATTGAGGCTATGGTCCCCGGGGATGGATGGATAAAAATGTGACATGGCGTTTAAGTTGTAAGGCTTCGCTGTTATGTGATCCTTGAATTCTATCACGTTGACGTCCTGTGATAAAAGAGTTGTATATTGTCAATGCTTACTTTGGTAAAGAGCCTTCCCTCTTGAATTTCCGAAACATATCATGTTTGTTTCTTTTTTATGAAAATGCGATAAAAGCGTTACTCTAGTAAAAGGAATAGTGTGAATTTAATCTATGCTGTTTGGTTGCATGTTATTGCCGTAAGGTTTTTATGTTAACCGCTTTATTTTTCGCGATAAATATCTAGCTATCAAGTTCATATTTGAGAATATTGTTCGGTAAGATAAATATCATGAGACTTAAAACAGGCAACACTTGTACAACACTTACAGGTTATCTAGTTATGGTTTGTGAATTCCACTTTTTAAGTAACATAAAAAGTGGTTAACTAGATAAGATTCGCAGACATATGTCACCATAACATTTGAATACCGTTTTAATTCTGAAACGCAAACACTCTCCCCCCCCCCCCCCACCCCCCAAGACACTGACATTTTATTACGTTTTGAATGGAGCTCAATTGCATGCGATTTCGGTAATAATCACAATTTTTATACAATTACAGTCATATTCTCCCCAGCCCCCTATCCAAGAACATCTCACGTCCGTACGTGCGCGTCCGTATAAGTAACAAAATAACTTGTTAATTAGATAAGATTCGCAGTCAAATGTCACCATTAAATTGTAACATTGGATTACCGTTTTAATTCTGAAACTTTACAGAACTTTATACCCTATCCAAGTGCACCTTACGGTCGTACCTGCGCTTGCGAAACGTTCCTGTACACGTTGTCATTGACGTTTCCGGTAGCAGCGCCGGTTAGGTAAGCCGAATTGACGGTCTCCAGGGTTGCGTACCTGCCGCTCCCTTCCCCCTCATCACCCTCACTACCGTGGGAGTAGGTCTCCGCCTCGCCATCTTCCGCTATGTATGAATCCTCGCCGGACGATCCGGATTCTACCTGTATACAAATATTTTAAATCACAATTGCCATAAACCTGACATTTACTATGGCGGGAGCCAAAGGTTAATGAATTTATAACCTTAAAGTTTGCTTAATATCGGAAGACGTTTAAAACGTACAAGTGAATGGCGTTTGGCTATAAAATAGTTTATGTTAACGTCTAGTTCTGTTCATGGCAAGGCCTAAACAATACATTTGGTTCGGGTTACCCGACCCTACCTACGAAACAGGCGCCGACCCTACCGTTTTTATAGTCAGTTTGAACAAAAAAAATATATATAAAAATCAATATGTAGTTTAGAAACTTGAATGCTTTATACAGAAGATTACCTTAACTCCAATAATGAAAATGGCATTTTTATATAAAGCCCAATATTTGTTTTTAAAAAAGGCCTAACCAAACCATTTTTTAGGCCCAAGGATATATGCTAGTGTTTTATGGGTTAAATGAGCCTGTAGAACAAGAATACATTAAGCGCAAACCAGTTGCTTGTCGCAAACACACAGTTGTTTTTTGCATGCATAATTATAAATATTTGGGGCACTATCCTGGAAAATGTTAAGAAGAGATATTTAAGAGGTCGCGAAACGCTTATTATACAGCTACGTGTACGCGAAGGCTAATTGTTGCGCACTACGTCATCAAGTTGTGTGTAGAGTGTCCAAATTTTAAATAAAATATACAACAGCACGAGAAAAGTTATTTACTATCGTGCCTACTGGTACACGATTAATTTGAACTTTCGCAAATGGCTTCTTAACACAACTGCAACTCTTACACATACATGTACTTACACCTTCACGTCCGGTTTTTAATCGTTCTTTTTACGAGAATACACGTAATACAAACAAATATTCAATATAGTGCAAAATTCATAAAGGTTGTATTAGAGTTTAGACCAAGTACCACGCGCAGGATAGAGCGATCTGCAATTACAAAACCAATAAAATACTAATAATGATGTACCACTTGTATTTTCAATTATAATGTATTGGGATGCTTCTTTTTAAACCAACCTGTGCCTCGCCACGTCCTGTCACATGATCTTCCGTAAACAGACCGTCTCTCCCGTGGTACCGCGGCAGCTCCGTCGTCGGCGGCAGCGGCTCTCCCTTGGCGCTGTAATATCCACTTCCGGAATCATAAGTATCCCGTAACATCCCGACGTCATTTTGAACCAACGTCGCCGCACTCATTTTGACAAGTCAACAATTTGTGTATTCCCTGATTGTGAACTATAGCACCAAATGTAAATAGTGCGAATATTTGCACGTAATTAAACAGTTGTATTATTCTAGCACCTCTTTGGCGAAAGTTGTTACAATAGTTTGAAAAACAAAGATTATCACCAAGCTGAACATGCGAACGAGTCCCTTTCAACCTCAGGGTATATTGTGAAAATTCCTAAACACGACTGCAACTTATAGTAAAGTACTAGTTTCTGAGATGTTCTCCAGCTTGGTGACCATTGGTCAAGTTATTGTTATAAAAATGACCATTTAAGGAATGACAGCCTAATTGATTGACAGGTGCGCTTTTTAAAGAAACTGCAGACGACTTTTTCATCTGGTCCATGAACGCGCTTGATCTTTGACGCAATATAGTCAAAGGTGCGAAAAACAAGCGCCTGTATCGCTAAACGCTTGTACGCACGACCCAATATGCCATTTTTGAAACGATCGAAGTAATGTTAATTAGGCAATACGTCTTTTGTTCGAACCTTATGGCATGTCCAGTTACTGTGAACATTTACTGGCTCTCTGATTGGTTGTCTTTAGCAAAACGAGGAAAGCTTGGATCCCTTAATTGGCAGTGAATTAACGGTAAATCGTGACAGGTGTTTTTTGATGAAACCAAAAAGTGGAAAAATGCCATTTTTTAATTACTATTTGACACTTAAGTTTGACCTTTTTCACACATTAGGTACTTCAGAATCATATAATGATGCAGTTGGATTTCTTTTTTGTCTCGAGTTTACAAGTTTATTTAACATTAAATATCTCAGATATGCTCGACTCCACTCAACAATGTTTTTTTGCATTAAATATATAATTTTGTTCATAGCAATTGCAACATATGCAAAACATGACTTCAGGCAAAAAAAGTTTTTATAATATAATGATAAAAAGGGGGATTAGTTTCTTAAGATATATGCATTGTATATATATATATATAAAATTTGACATTTTTTCGAATTTCGGATAACAAATTGACAATTTTGGCCACGTGTTATAATATTTTTGGTTCTGATTTTTTTTGGGAAGATCAATTAATAATGATATTTCGACAATATTGGCTTTTCAGCGCAACCGATTACATCCTCGGATGAATCGATACACAGGATAAAAGATATTGATTTTTTTACTGTTGCCAATTTAAATTTGATCCGAAATCAGCCAAGCATGTATTATGAATGAAATTTAAATCCATAAATCCTGAATAGAACTTATTTCATACTATATAATTAATTAAGTAATAGTCGAATTTATTTATTTTATTATTATTTTATTTATTTATTAATATAAGTTTTTTGGGGAGGGGGGTATTCTAGTGATTAAATTGTGATTATGTGGTTGTAATCCATTTAAACAGACAGACAGATGTGTCAAACATGTACATTGTCGTGAAATAAAGCAAGAATAATTTAGTCAGTAAACTATTTAAAATCTTCACATGATAACAATTAAGCATGAAATTAGCATAATATATAAGAAATATAAAGCAACTTGGTGATTGCATTTCGGCGCAGGCCAATGACAATCAAGGATTTTTCAAATTTTCTTTGATTTAATTTTACATAGATCGATTACGAGTGCACAAAACCAGTTTCATAGAACAGAACATATTCGTTATCACGTAAACATTACAGTTTGTTTGTGCTTTACAAGTTACAAGTTTTATTGGCAATATCGGCAACACAAGAGCTTTGGCCACGAACAAGTAACATAAAACATATTAAGTGAGATGCACACAAAATACAAAGATTTAAACAGTACATTCAACAATTTTATATGTTCTTATACAACAATATACTTGAAGGTACTAACTTCATTAATAAAGAAATATATCAACAAAAACGTAGTTCTATCATCAACTGCGGGTGTAAATATTAGAAATGTCTGTCTCTCCTACATCAAATCATGGAGACTTGAAGACGTACACCATCGCCCCGTCGGCCCGCGTCGTGATAGGTTCGACGACGTCTACGACGTCGCATATCATGTACGTGCTCGAGATACGTCTGGTGTGATCTCACTTCTTCTCAAAGTAGGCACCTGACCATTGTAAACAGCGTTCGTGTCTCTTTGGCTATTTGTTGAAGATGATATCCCGATAGTACTCTACCGGGTACTGGTGTATACATGCGTTTGCAAGCGTCTGTAGCTCCCATAAACTTTCAAATCAGCGACCATATACACGTTGATATGTTATATGAATATATATATGTTTTTTAGACGATGTACATTATACAAGTCTTAATAAAAAATGTATGTCTTTTGTTTTTATCCTTTATTATTGTGTATTAATGAAAATTGATGATGTTTTTTGCATGAGAAAAGTTAAATGAAGCAATATAATGTAGTAGTTTGAACATCATGGGCTGTATTCATAATTTACAGTGAAATATTGGAATTTAGAATATGTCATTTAATCTAGAATACAAGGTACGAGTTTTAGATCCGTGGTGTTCACACAGTGGCATCGACTCCTTCACTATATAGATATGCATGATATACCCTGACACTACATCTTCTGCTATATTATTCTATTCCGGTATATATTGTATATATGAAACTTCGGAAATTCATCGTTCAAAACTGACGAATGCACCAACAAACGCCAAATAAGTGATTCGGATAGCGAATCATCGCATAACAATATACATGTAAATTGAGGTGTTTTTATCTTGTTATGGTTTGTATTGTGTCAACTGGCCCTGAAAATCTTAAATCAACATCTTAGAAAGTGTCCATTTTTTATATGTTGAATGTATTTTTGTCATAAGAATTTAAAATTTTCATTTAAAATTGATTTGAAGTGATTGATTTTTTCCCCGCGTTATTGTAATGCAATTTGATAAACTGTTTCCAGTTACGGTCGGGTCGTTCTTTTTACAGAATGGGTGAGAAAGAATAACTGTATATTTTTTAAATGAAATGAAGTTTTTTTTAACGATTCTTGAATGAAAGAATGAACTACTGGTGTAAATATAAGGAATGAATTCGTGATAGTTGTCATAATCGGGGATATGAACGCAGTTGGGCCGGTTAAAGTACGGACTCCACTCACATTAACTAGCCCAACTGCGTTTATATCCCCGATAATGACATCAATCCCGCAATTCATTCCTTAAATCATTTAAATTTATCCACTTTGTGTTATCATTTGGTGAAAATTACGCAGCCGTCTCCAACAGAGAGACAATTAGTATTTGGGACGTCTCCCTAGAACATAAATTTTCAAATCGATCGCATGGATAGATATAAATTCATTTTATGAAAGAATAGTTTTATGCTGTATGCATTATCGCCACAGTTGAGAGAGTATTTCAAACTATGTAATAGAATAAAATATACATGTTGCGATGATTCTATAACGTCTTCAGATAAAATATTTGTTTGCTTGATTAAGCTGAGACGAAGTTCAAGTTAACAACAACATATATACAATTCACGTTAACAACAGCATTGCTTGAAAATTCGATTTCTATTGCTAGAACAAAATACTATTTACAAACAATTCGTTTCATGAAAGTAACGAACACAACTAACTTTTTAATGCATGTCTGACTTCTTAAATATAACTCATTATCAAGAAATGCATACATAACAAAGAATCACGGCGCACACAGCGTTGCATCGTTCTACAAAAATTCCGTCAAGTTCAAAATTTGGTCCAGGATCGCACCGTTGAAATATAACCTTATCTAAAATATTTCATAGCACAGAAGCAGAAAATAGCATTGTCTTTGATAGGTTAAGAACTATTTTAATACCTTTTCTGTCAAAAATGTTATTTAGAAGTTAACGTCATTTACTTGTATATTCACATCAATTTTGACCAGTGGTGACCCATGTGAGAAGTTGAAGTAATGTGATTTCCCACACGGTAAATTCAATTTGTTGTGTGTGTGTTTTTTTTTTGTTGTTTTTTTGTTCATAAATGCAAATAAAACACTTGTTTGACAACGCAATATCAACACACTGCATCTAATTCTGGAGTCTTTTTATTTTACAGTTTGCAGTTTTATTATACACTCAGCACATAGAGCATGTGAAAAGAGGTAAATACATCTAATACAAATTACATCTGTAATATAGAACAAATTTAGTATTGAATCAGGTTGTAAGGTATCTAAATACAGCTAACAAAGTCTAACAAAGTACAAATTGGAATTAGTGAGCCCTTAAAGCTGCACTCTCACAGTTTGAACGTTGTGACAACTTCTTTATTTTTTTGTCTTGGAACGAGCCAATTTTTGCGAAAATCCAAGGAAACCAGTTATATAAGACTACTGACAAAAATAAGATCGCAGATTTTTATATTCAAGTTAAAAAATGATGTTTTATGCATGTTTCTTAAACCGTAGTAACGGTTTAAGCCATAAAACATTAATTTTCGAACGGAAATATGAAAGTCTGCGATCTGATCTTTTGTCAGCAATCTTATATCACTGGTTTGCAGCCATTTACGCAAAAAAATGCTCTTTCCAAGACATTAAAATTAAGTTGCAAAAATGGTAAATCTGTGAGGGTGCAGATTTAAGGGTTTGGATATAAAATATTATTGGCGTAAGATTTAGTCCATGACAGGTTGGGTTTGCAGTGTTTTACATATTGTCATGACAATTTGCTTACATTAACTAGCTTTGTTTCATTATTCTCGTTCATAATAGATTTAAATCCGAGAATAGTTATAGTATTTCTATTAACATGAGGTAATAATGTTTTTCGTTCGTTATTAAAGTCTGGACCTCTAAGGAGGTAATGGAATTTGTCTCCAATTTCGTTTAGGTTACAAAAAAATACATTTACGATCATTTAATATTTAGTCCAAGCCTTCTTCCCTTTTCAACAGGTAAGTGGTTATTACGTAGTCTAAAGTTTACAAGGGGCTGTATATATAATTCAGGTAATGTACAATAAAATTCTTCCAGTTTGTGCTCTGTTTTAGATATTCGATAATTATAACATTTTTAGTAGTCTCTTACGTATCATTTCATGACTAGCCTTTGACTACAAATACAGGCCAATTAGCATGTAAAAGCTATTATTGTCGGCTATTACAAAACCCTTTGCTGCAGTACACGGTATCATAGACTTGAACATTAGTAGTGTTTTTATTGTTTGAAATAATGCACCAGTCAATTGTAACCACGGCCCCCAAGGTCCGGGGGTATACCGGGGATAGCCGGGGAAATGGGCCGTGTTTTTACCTTCCCGGTGGCCCCGAAGTGCCGGGTGAATGCGGTGGTTTTGTATTCGCGCCAAATATAGCGGGGAATGTGCCTTACTTAGGGTCCTTGGGGTTCGGGTGCATTTGGCAGGGATTTTACCATCAGTTCGTCCCCGCAGCGCGGGGGCTTTACCCGGGCTTGGCTGGACCGAAAGTTAAAGTCCTCGCTATTCCCCGGACCTGGAGGGGCCTTGGTTACAATTGACTGGTGCTTAATACAAATTTTTGCGACATTTTTAACTTTAAGAATATACATATATACCATAATGTGTCTTTTATAGTCGATTTACTGCCGCCTTTTGAAATTGTAAAAACTAATTATTTAAAAACTTAAGTTTCCATATTTTAATTGAAGAGTATACACTAAACATAAGGCATTCTACCAGCGAAAGGATTTGTTTGAATTTAAGGATATGACAATTTGAACTCAAGATGCTTCTGTAATATGGTCCCAGGTCTCAAAGAATACTTGAACAAGCATCAGTTGAACATTACGGAGGTTTACCAGTATGTTTTTACCATGAAGGCTGTACTATAACACAGTCGCATAACCATTTACTTTGTAAAGAACACACCAACAACCTTTAACTTTTAAGTGGTCCACATTTTATTGTATAAACTACCTACTAAATGCATGTAAATGGGTCAGCCACTGTTTATATATATCGCTCAACCTGATTCAAATACTGTTTTTCAGTATTTACTGAAAAATTGAGTTGAACATTGTTTTGCTGGAGAAAGAGTTTTCTGTGGTATATTTACCAGCGTCTTAAATCAACACATTATTTAAAAAAAAAACCTTGAAAGGAGTGAACGATTTTGAATCTCATTTGGTGTTTAGAGATAAACTGATTTAAGACTGACAAATAATTTAAGTTTTTAAGTACTTTGGCGTGGTCTTTTCGAATTTAAGTTGGAAATAATTTTGTCCTGCCGAACACTTATTTCATGATTCGTTGGATTAAATCAATTAATTTCCACCCGCAGTTAAAGTGAAACGGACGGATGTTTTAATATATCTATACTTTACAGGAAAACTGACAATATTTAAAAACAAGTTGCTAAGTGAATAGCAGTGTGTTAAAACATCTGTAAATAGACCACCTTTGAAGCACTTGCTGAAAGATTGTTGTGGGATTAAAGTGCAAACTTTTGTAAGAACTTTAGTTAAATGATATTCGTCCAATGAACAGTGAGTGCTTTTAATACAGAGTATTTATCATTAATTCGAACATTAGTATTTTAAGTTTTTAACCCACAATTCTTAAATTAGTTTTCGTGTGAACCCTGCCTTATAGCGGGCTGTTTTATTTCATCTTTTTTTGTATATACCAAGTAATGCATGTATGTGTAATGCTCTCAATGCGCCGGCCCGGTACTGGCAAAACGCTGTCGAGCACTGGCCGCTAAATGGCCCATTACTGATTAATTAACGGGCTATCACTGCTTTCTCATACGTTAGTATTATTTGTATTATTTCATAATATATGTGTGCGATCATCGTGCTTTCAACGTATACAGACAAATCCTGCAATAACTTTGATGATTCAGTGTTGAATCTCAATATAGGTTCTTGTTCTTTCTTTTTCATAAATATAAGATTTTTTTTTCATTAATAACGTCATTTCTTTTTCTTTTTTATAAAATGTATTCATATAAAGCAAACATGAGTGCCTCGAGAAAACACATTAAAAGAATTAACGAAAACATGTATAAAGGTACATCAAGCAAATATGTTTAAGAAAAGATATTAATAAAGTGATGTCACGATATGTCAATTCGCACTAAACAGTTCCAGTTCACAATGAGTCACCTTTTTGCTTTTTTAAGAAAATCAAAAATGTTCAAATATACGAAATTAACAATATTTCATATGGAGGATGAGTGAAAGAAGGGCTTGTTTAAAATGCTATGAATCTGGTTTACAAAATTCAGTGAAGAATGTTACAAAACAAACAGTAATTTACAATTATGTACAACAAGAGCTGTCAGTAGACAGCGCGCTCGACTATTCTCAGTGATTGACAATATAAAATACTTTGAAATTATCTGAGGTGGTACACAAACTTTAACGTAAATTCAAAGTCGAAAAAGGGGCATAATTTTGTCAAAATACTTGATAGAGTTCATCCTGTGTACAGGTTGGGGGCATGATGGTGAACAAGTGTGCAAAGTTTCAAAGCCAGATGACAATTGAATTGGAAAATATTTGAGGTGGTACGCAAACTTTAACGTAAATTCTAAGTCGAAAAGGGGGCATAATTCTGTCAAAATGCTTGATACAGTTACCTCCTCCTGTGTACAGGTTGGGGGCATGATGGTGAACAAGCGTGCGAAGTTTCAAAGCCAGATGTCAATGGACTTTGAAAATATTTGAGTTGGTACGCATATTTTAACGTAAATTCTAAGTAGATAAATGGGCATAATTTTGTCAAAATGCTTGATAGAGTTACCTCCACCTGTGTACAGGTTGGGAGCAAGATGGTGAACAAGTGTGCAAAGTTTCAAAGCCATATGTCAAAGGACTTTGAAAATATTTGGGGTGGCACGCAAACTTTAACAAAAGTGGTTACGCCGACGCCGACGCACGGGTGACTTGGATAATTCTCCTTATTCTTCGAATAGTCGAGCTAAAAATAGATTAATATTATCAGCTCATAGGAAGATATCTGACGGTCCAAGCTGTCAGGCCTTTCTCGTAGTGTTGTGCAGATGATCGATTTATACAATCGACAATTGATCGGAAAGGCCTACGTCGGCGACAATCGATAGTGAAATTTGAATGATTATTAAAAATAAATTGCTATCCTTTTTGTGTTTAGTTTGCACATGTATACAATACTAAGTGTAACACAATAATTAGAGCCTGTGGTCTCATGTTCTGTAATTGTTACTTGTCAACACTAAGCGACAGTCGCTTTCTGAATAAATAATGCAATTTATATAAATAAATCTACAAACAATATTGTAAGGGAACATTGGTGCTGGTGCATGCATTGTATCTGTATGCCTTAAATATGATGACCAAAGATAATCAAATAATAATTAAATCGATTAATAATCGATCACTGATCGATTTTATAAACCGATTATCGATAGTAATTTTTCTTACTTTCCTACTTTCTCGTACAACCATCAACCTGAAAGCAGAAAAACACACACAACAGCACACGAACAACCACAGTATCGAATGTTCATATTATGTTTTATTGGTAACTTTGAAATGTCTATCGAATATACTGATTTGCCTCTAAAATGGTAAAATCATTAACTTAATTGATTTCTATTAACGCTGCACTCACACAGATTTACCGCTTTTACAACTTTTTTATTTTTTGTCTTGGAATGAGCAACATTTGCGTAAATATCTGCAAACTAGTAATAAAAGACTGCTGACAAAACATCATTTTTTGAACTTCAATATAAAAATCTACGATCTGATTTTTTGTAAGCAGTCTTATATGTCTGGTGTATTTGCATTTTCGCAAAAATTTGCTCGTTCCAAGACAAAAAAAAAGTTGTCAAAACGTTCAATCTGTAAGAGTGCAGCTTTAAGCAGAAATTAGACCATTCACCAATGTGACTTAATTACATTTATCAATATGTTACCTTTTAAAATCTTTCATTACTCTATGTTTTATTTTATCTAAAAACTTATAATTAAGATCATTTGAAACAACACATATAGGCTTTACTTTCTTTATTAACATCATTTCTGAAACACCAAATAATTTGTCTTGGTACAGACAAAATAATTAGAAAAAACATATTTCACATGTTCGTCACATTTAATGTCAAAATAGTGAAACCATATTTTACTAAAGGAATAAATTCCATTCGTAACTAAATTAAATAAATACAGGCATGTTTTATTCATTGGTAGAACCAAACGACATTCTATAAAAAGATTATCAATAGTTTCAGGTTTATTACAGAAAGCACACTTTTTTGGAAGGGAACGATTGAACATTGATAAGAATGAGTTATCATATATGACGCTGTGAACGAGTTTAAAACAAGTATTTCTGCATATCGGATCAATTGCTCTAGAAAAATGTTATGGAATAAGTTTGTTTTTTAAAGTCTATATATTTACATCCCTGAATACATTTTGGCTCATTTTTTCTAGTAACAGTGACTCATAATTCACTGATGCGAGGCTTTGAACAACCAATGTATAATACACGCTTATATTTTTGTTTAAAGATATTTAGGACTTGACAAGGACAATGTTGCAACAACATACATGTAATGCCATTAATTAGTGTACCTACATTTTAAATGTAATATGTATTACATATACAACATATTAGTCTCTGTATTTTTGAAATATTGTGTAAAAGTTACTTAAATGGACAGCAGTCGGATAGATATATAAATTATAGAATAAATTTCAATTTACCGAAAATAATTAATAAACAGCAGAAACAATGGTTCTTATGAAGGATACCGATTTTAATTTGAAAGAAATGTACAAAATCACGGTATTTCTGCCTTATAAGACGATAATTCGTCACTGTAATAATAATAACAATAATAATAATAATAATAATAATAATAATAATAATAATAATAATAATAATAATAATAATAATAATAATAATATTAATAATAATAATAATTGGATTTAAAGGACCCATTTAATCTATTAAATGTTAGCATTATCGCTTGGCTCGATTTTCCTGACGCTCGAGGTACTTTCGCAGGTCCCTTGGAGTTCGAGCCTACGAGGTTCGACTGTACCAACAACATTTGCATTCTATTGTTTTATGTTAACTCATATGCTTAATTATAGCCCATTAAAAATAATAACACTTAAATTTGAAACTTGATATACACTAGTGTGATTTTACGACGCCCGGTGGTCCTGTTTTGTTTTGCTAGCATATGAAAAGGATTTATGTGCAAAAAAGGCACGCTTAAAGAATCGACGAAAATATGCGAATGGCTTGGCTCGATTTCCTCGTTGGCTCGAACTCGATGTTAACGACCAATTTAGCATTCCCGCTTGGCTCATGGGACCAGCGAAAAAAAGTCGTGGCATCGAGGTAACTAAGTCGTGGGAACAACTAAGTAAGTCGCTGACAGAAGCTTATAAAAACAAACACACAATCATGTAACTTCTATGCCATCGTTATTTTGCCAACGTATGTGGCCCTTAAAACCAATGGTCTTTGTTAGGGCGTGCTTATTTTTATGACAATTTTGTCATATTTACGACAATGGGCCGATCGTTCAGGGTCTTCTTTTTTAAGTTAACAACGTGATTACCAACATTTTTGTTAACTTTCAAATGTGAACTATTTGGTGATGTGCTCACAAATTTAAATATAAACAGCTGATGAAATAGTTGTCTCTAAATGTGTTAAAAATACACCGGTAATGACAAACTCTTAAGGAGTCCCCCACAGTGACGACAGACACAGGCAGCTGACATGTTGAACAGCAATTGATGATAGAATTAATAAAGAAGATGTTAAAAGTATATTAAATAAGTTGTATTCTATTGCTACGTGCTGATCAATCGAGCTGATGTAGACTCAGCTCTTATCACTAATGGTTAAATCCTGGACTATTAAGAATTGCCTCTTTTTGAAAGAAAACAAAATAAAAAGAAACAAAGAGTAAACCTTACAGGTAATGCAGATGTCTTTAAGCAATATCTTTAAATTTGGCAATCAAAATATAAAAAAGAGAGAAACCCTTTAGGAAACAGTCAACAATTTAACGTCTTAAATATAGTTCGTCACAACTTAAGAAAACACTATTTCGATTAAAAAATTATCCGTGTCTCGACTTTTACAATATAACCGCCAAAATATAATGACAGTTTTAATTTTAGCAGAGATTTGAGATAATTATCAAGATGACCCTTCGAATACGTATTATGGTACACATACATGTATTAGGAAAAACAATCGACACATTTTTTTTCGTTATTTTAGTGTGCCATAGCTATACCAGATTTGGGATGAACCTGGATCTGAAAATGTACAGAATGAACCAGTAAGCATTTTCTTAAATGTGTCGATTTATCTCAAACTGGCAATCTGCACGCGGAAAACAATAGCAATACCTTTCATTTATCAACACAAAGTATCCGGTGAATTTTGCAAGAAAAAATACTGTATAAAATCGAAGTTTTGAAGAATAAAGTGCATTGAGTGAGTTTTTTTCTCCCATATTGAAACATATTTCATTTTGACGGGTCGAATAGTTGTTTCGGACAAATTTTAATTCCGATTGAGAAAACCAAAGGGTGTTGTCACCGTGCCAGGACTCTATATTAGGGTCAGTAGGGTCCTGGCACCGTGACAACACCCTTTGCTTTCAGCCAATGAAATTGCAGATAAGCGTTGACAATGTGTCAGCTTGCATTATCTGGATTTTTTTTTTAAATTGATGTCCAGGTAAATGTGAAGGAGATAAGACAAGCATAGATCCATTGCATCTTCGATTATTTAAACGAGTCCTTTTTCAGTAATTTTAAATGGATGGACGGACGAACGAACAAACGAATAAGAAGGCAGCTAGCGCCATGTCCCCGAGTACCACAGGTATCCAATAAGTCCTGACATTACACCTTTATCCTTGATATTGGCAAATGCAGGGGACAAAAAACAATGAATAATTAATGCACCAGTCATTTGTAACCA
Organism: Mya arenaria; assembly: GCF_026914265.1. NCBI lineage: Eukaryota > Metazoa > Mollusca > Bivalvia > Myida > Myidae > Mya > Mya arenaria. The sequence goes on along the minus strand of NC_069131.1, from coordinate 22,008,027 downwards.
CGCCCCCAGGTCCGGATGTATTCCGGGGATAGCGGGGCAAATGGGTCATGTTTTTACCTTTCCGGTGGCTCTGCAGTGATGGGTGAATCCGGTGGTTTTGTCTTCGCGCCAAATATAACGGGGAATGGGCCTTACCAAGGGTCCCTGGGGTGCGGGGGCATTTTAACCATCAGTTCGTCTCCGCAGGGCGGTTTTTTACCCGGGCTTGGCTGGATCGAAAGTCAAAGTCCTCGCTATTTCCCGGACCCGGGGGCCGTGGTTACAATTGACTGGTGCATAAGCTGGCTGTGATGGTTGTGATAACTACTTTAAACATCTAAGAATTGTGTATCTTACGTAGAAACGATTTCATAACGTATAGAAAACTAAGATGTCCATATATATCAAGTTGCGTTAATTTGTTTAGATATATGCGGCCGATCCACGTCATGTGATTTGAAGATCTCGGTCGAATACGTCACAGAAAAAAATCATTAAGGAATGTACATGTGCGTCACGTCGTGTTCTACATTTAAGCACAATATTGATATTATTTTAAAGAGATACACAGCCCATGTATCAATGTAAGGTACAAGAAGCAGAGACAAATTGCACTTGTGTGTCCTGTAGTACATGTACATGTTCAATTCACAGCGGTATTCTAGTAAGTTAATAATACAACAAAAATGATGCCATTCAGACGTATAAAACTTGACTATCTATTGAATGTATATTCTAACATCGATATATAGTTCGAATTCAAGAATGATAGGTTATTCATCTTCGAGCACGTTACAAAAATGACTTCTATTAGGCCTAAAAAAATGTCTGTTTCGGGTAACCCGACCCTACCTATAAAAATGCGTCGACCCTAACTATTTTTTTTCCGTTTCTGAGCGAAAAAAATATTCGTTAGCGAATAGAGAGTTACGATGGGCAGATAAATGCAGATTTTAATCAGAATTATTGTTTATATGATAAAACAAAGTCAGGCAATGACAGTAATGTAGGAAAGACTGCCATGTGCAAGAAAACACTCTGAACTTACGACAGATTTTGAAAAAAAAATCCCTACCCACCCTAACTAGAAATTTTGGGAAAGTATAACGTTACCCTAAACAAACATTATTTTTTTGGCCTTAGCTGCTTGCATACCTGTGTCATGTGAGTCAACCATGTGTTGCATTTTACCCCGAAATCTTATAGGCTTGTTTATTGGCCCATGTGAAAAATGTGGGTGATTTTGTTTAGGAGGATTTTTGCGGTGGGTTGTCATCTTGCAATGGGTGCACAAACATCGGCAATACCCAACCTCCGCACCCGGCCCATTTTTGCCTAGACGGACAAAAACACCATCCACCCCCTTCTTTTCACCATGCATTATAATTTGTAGATACTGTATTTGATGTGAAGAACATGTGTATAAATATATATAATATATGTAAATGTTAGAATATTTTGTTTACAGTATATCTACAAAACTGAAAATGTAAAACAATATTCAAAAATAAATAGAGGATATTTGTTGATTTCAGTGTAGGGTCGTATTTTATTTCACGAGTGTCATAGAAAATCATATTTTCACGAGTGTTGAAGCCACGTGTGAAAATATAGTGTTTCTATATGAACACGTGTAAATATAAATCTTACACTGAAATCAACACATTTCTGTTTATTTTATGCTTATATTCGTAGTTTTATTTGTATTTTAATTGATTTTTCATAAAGGAAAATTTTAAAAGGGTGTTTTCAACGCCGCTACCCGTGGGACGCCTCTCACGCAAAGTTTTAACAGCTGAAGTCGTAGCTGCAATTTCTATTTCCGGCCCATTAAGAATTCTTCAAAGAGTTTCATAGTATATTATTTACACGTATTTTAATGCAAACATTTATTAACATTCATCAATGAACTTTTGTTAATTACTCTATGTTTCAAACAGTTAATGCACGAAAGTATTTTTAGATTGAACAGGGCATGACCAAAATAACACTGGTCGCCATTTACTGAATGAAAATTTCGAAAGTTGGAACGTATAAATAAAACAAATGTGAGTAAATATTGGATTTTAAATAGTTTTACAAGTTTAAGATTTTGTTTTATGATATTCATTCGCCACTCACTGTCAAAGATCAGTCTGATTCGCTTGAAGAAGGGTCGTTTTCCAAATAAGGAGTGAAGACCACGCTTGGGTGTTGACAAATTTTGAAATGTGGGTGGGGTAAAGATACCATCCGTTAATTTGTTTAATTGCCGTGTAAATTTTCCGGGAAGTTCGTATTAAAGCTGCATTCTCACAGATTTACCATTTTTCCAACTTTTTTATTTTTTTGTCTTGGAATTAGCAAATTTTTGCGTAAATACCTGCTAAGCAGTGATGAAAGACTGCTGACAAAAGATCAGATCGCCGACGTTCATATTTCCATTCCAAATTTAATGTTTTATTGCTTAAACCGTTACTAACGATTTAAGAAAAATGCATTAAACATCAATTTTGGGACGGAAATATGAAAAGCTGCGCTCTGATCTTTTGTCAGCGGTCTTTGACCACTATTTGCTGATAGTAACGCAAAAATTTGCTCGTTCCAAGACAAAAAAGTTGTCAAAACGTTCAATCTGTGAGAGTGCAGCTTTAAGTATAACAACGACAAACAGTTGAAAATGATATTTGAACGATAATACAACATCCTATTTATGTTCGAGCAGTTGTTGTCGTTTGTAATGTTTTGTATGAAGCAAATGATCGAAAATTCAGCATCAAAGTTTTAGAAAACGTTCGAACAACAGGATTACCATTTTACTTTTAAACGGTAAGCTGTTTATTTCAAAATATATCTGAATACACATATGGAACAATTTTGAAATTTTAATATACTTTTTTGGTAATATTTTCTGGTCAGACTGGTCTCTGAGAGTGATGGATGACTGAATGCCCATATGTCATGAAACCAATCTGAGTTTTGCTAACACGTCCGACCTTTCAAATGTTCATTCGATATATGGCGGCGTAGTAATTTAGTAGTAATGCATGCCCTGCTTAATCAAAAGTGATTTCGTTTTCTTTTGGAACATAGGTGCGTTAATAAAAAATAATGTTCATAAAATGTGAACACTAAAAACGAATGAATAATATACTATAAAAAACACGAACCGGAAATAGAAAATGGACAGCTCCGTCACCAGCTATAATTTTGTGGGGCGTACCACGGGTAGAGGCTTCGCCACTCGTTGCTAGGACACTCATGAAATAAAATACGATCTTACACTGAAATAAACTAATATCCTCTACACAGTATCCCTTTTTATTGTATGTGTTATAAAAGGAAATAGAATCTAAAATTATCACAAATAGTCAATCGATTATTTTTTGTTTAAAAACACATACAAGTTAAAGTATGAATTTTAGCTAAATGATATAAGATACTTATGATTTTTCAAGAACCTATGACCGGACCCAGGCCTTCATGTATAGGAATTCGGCACCAGTTTGAATGAAAAGTTTTATAACTCTATTTCTGTAACCCTACGTTTTAGTTCTTTACTTCAAATTGAGCTTAGTTTTATTTCCCCATAATGATTTTTTTCAATAATTTTGATCAAACTCAAACTCAAAAGTCCCATCAGATTCACATAATGAGTCTATATTTACGTACCCAGCAAACATTTTATATCGGCCCGACGTCGGGCCGATATGGAACACTTCATCGGTCCGACTTCGGCATTTACATTGGGCCGATGTCGGATGTGCAACACGGCTCGACATCGAGCCGATGTCGGCATATTTTTAATAGCCGACATTTAGCCAGCATGATGCCGATATCCTTCCTATTTCGTCCCTATTCTCATACAGTTGGAGTGTCATGCTCAATGACAACAGAACATGGCAGTTAAACACAAGATTTTGTCTTGGTTTGTCTTCAGAGAGAAAAAAATGATAATGCAGAGAAAATCTACCGTAAACCTACAGACATATTATTTACTCACAAATTCCTACATAAGAAAATAAGCCCTTTGATCTTACAAATTGTTATTATAATTATCATTGCTTTAAATATTTAAACAATTGGATTATCGCAGAATGTGGATAAAACCCCTGGACAGTATTATCAAAATGTACAAGTTATAATACATAGACATGCCATAATACACAAAGACTGTTACTGTCTAAATAAACAAACAAAATAGGATTTAAATTCAGAGTTATTTCATTGAAAAATACTTAAGGTAAAGCTCCTGCATTAAACATTAAGCGCTTTTAACATAATATTGTTTTGTTTTTTCATCCCGGTGTTCCAAGGATGCACTCAGATATCTGCCCCTGCCTTATTTCCCTCCTTATTTCCCTTTCACCATCTCTGTCCGATGCTGTCCTCATCCAGGCGGCATATGTCGCTCGTACCCCTGTTATGAGAAACGACGGGATTTCACGACATCGGCCCGATATTGACATATTTAAAAAATGTTTTTTATTAAAAAAAATAAAAGCTATTGTTTATGTTATTATGTTTATACATTCAAATTTAAATCACATAGTATTATTACACATACAATGTTTCAGCCAATATGCCCATATCGTGCCGATATCGGTAAACACTGGCCGATATGCCGATCTTCAGCCGACATCGGCCCGATATGGTCATGATTGCTGGGTACTTGATCGCAGCTGTTCTTTTCCATATTAATTATAACTTTTAAACAAAATTAAAATTTTGTTACGTTTGACTTAATTAAGGTCCGATACGAAGTGACTATCTAAAGGGTACGAAATGACTGAATCTCGGAGGGTACGAAATAACTATGGTACTACATGCTGTTTAAACTAGACTGGTACCCTATGTTACTTTTTCTACAAAAATATATTTTTTGGAAAAAGAGCTAGATGGGTACCAGTCTAGTAAAAACCGATTAAATCCCTGTTAGAATAAACGCCGTTATGTCTAATTCTATTGGATAAATCATGTGACACTCGTATTCAAAATGGCGGACGTACCACCTCCTCCAGACACCAATATCGGCAATGAAAATTCAGCACCAAACGCTCTGGTTAGTTGAGGATAATATGTAACTGGATTAATTACATAAATGGCGAAGAGCATTTTAATTCAAATAAGATTTTCTTTCAATTTCTGGATAATTTCTCATCAAACTTGTTGACTGATCAAACACTTTCAGTTTCACTTATTCAGTAAAATAAAACACGCTCAAGAAAGAGTCTCATATAAAGCGATTGAAATACCTACCCAATATAATATCAATTTTATTCTTTGTCTGATGTACTATGTCAGCCAATGAGAAAGCCTAACCAATTTTTATTATTTATGTTTTTAAATTATTTTTTTATTAAATTGAAATGCCCAGAATATTGAATAAAAATAATTTTTGTCCCTTATTTCTAGAATGATGGCCTATCTTTCTGAGACATTCACTTAAAACAGCTCATAGTACTTGTTTCAGAGGAAATGGTGATTGTGCTTTAATTTAAAATCAAGAACTGTGAATACATTGCTGAGGTTGATTGTTTATCAATGTTTCTCCTCAATATGTTTTCATATATTCAAATTGTTTAAACTGAACAGCAAATAATGGTTAAAATCAAACATAAAAATTGCTCACACTATTATAACATTTCTCATTTCTAGGCTGACAGAAGCTGGGAAAGAGCATGGAGTCTGAAGGAGATGAGAGAAAATGCTGCCAGCTGGTCTCTGGCTGGAGATGCTGGGGTATTTTGTTCATATATTAAGTATTGCATGGCTTTGAAGCACCTCCAAAAGGGCCAAATCACTTCAGTTGCAATCATGCTTCTCCTGAAATCCTATTAAAAAAAATTATTGGAGTAATACAAAATGATAATAATTTTTGGAAAACTGAAATAAAAAACTTTCTATGGCGAAAGTATCACAAATGGCCGAATAATTTTATAAACATGACACTCTAATTAAAACATAGATCTATACAACATATAGATAAAAACGACATTCAACAATGTTTAAGATACAATTGATTTATTATTTTACATGACTGAAGGAATAGGTAATAACTTTACACTTAAAAAAAATGTTTGAAGATTTGAATTTGATGGGTTGATTTGAATGCAGCATCAATGCTAAAATGCATTTTTTGTATTCAGTTACTGCAATATCTTCAAGACTTTTCCCAGAAACTTGTCTCGCGAACACATGAGATTGAAAAGGAAGTAGAAAGTCTTGTCCACGACTCTAAGGTGTGTGGTATTACAAATAAATTGTACATATATGTTTTCTTTGTTTTTTATAAGTAAATTTATTATATCTAAACCTTGCAAATAACTCCTAAATATAGGATAGACATGAACAGTGTTGAAAATGAGGGTTTGACTATCTTTCAAAAGTAAGCTTAAGAATGACATACCGTGTATTGGTTAATATTTGATTTTGGTAAATGTTGTCATTTCATTCTGAATGCTGAAATCCTACCTGCCGTACGACTCTATATCGTGTTATTGTAGCATTTTATTTTTGCAGATGACCACTGTTCGAGTGAACAATGTCTTTAATGACTTTATGATGCTGGCCAATACTCAGTTTGTGGAAAATGTAAGTACAGTCAGTCATCCTTTAAATACCCAGGGGGAACGCTTAGTCAACCTGTAATTTATTTCATCTGACAGGGATGTGATTTGTTCATGGATTTCCGCAGATCTAATAGTTCCAATGACCCCCCAAAAATATAATAAAAAAGTATGATATTTTTTGACTATCAATACTAAATAAAATGATAGCTTTAGGTTGTAACTTTCCTGCAACTGCATGTACAAATAATAGTTAAAATAAATGCCCTTAGAACCCAGTGCAATGTATTATTTTGCAAACTAGATTAAACAGTTTTTAGCTGTTTTGAATAATACATACACATAACAGTGTTTTTCCTGTGGCCTTTTGGAAGGGGCCATGTATAGACGGTAGTCTTCTTAATTCTATTTTTCTGGGGAAAACACTTGAAATCATGTTATTTAGGAAACAATATTTCAAAAGATAACCCTTCAAAAGTTGTGGAGAACTGAATGATTTCAAAGATATTTTCAGAGCAAAATACACCTTTTATTGGCTCATGTTATACAGCAATATCTAGGAAAAATCCTGTAACATGTACATATACCTAATTATTATAAATGTGGAGTCTAATGCTTGGTTTCAGAGAGTGTATGATGAAGATGAAAGTGAACAGGCTGAAACAGCTGCTACAGAGGAGAAAAAGCCAGACAACCATGCAAACACGGTACAAGGAATTCTGGGGTTTTTATTATGTAGTTAGTGAAAAAGAAGTCTCATAATATAAGACAGTCTTTTTGGCACTATTATTAAAGAATGAAATAGTAACGCTTTATTGAAAGTGGCTCTAGATTCATATCATATGCAATCATGCAATTATGCATTTACCACCTATTATTATGTGTTTGAACTACGTATAGCGATTATTCCGCTACTGCTACTACAAGACTCGTCTAGTGCTATTTCTACTGTTGCTGCTATGGAAATAATGATAATAGATAATAAATAATAATAATAATGATAATAATATCATGGAATTATATGGTTTTTGATGTGAAACTCAAGTTACAATATATTCAAATTATTTCATTTCTAGACTCTTATATTTCCTTGCTTCTTCCAATTAAAACATGCTGAATATTCTTATCATTGTATCATTGGCCTTTAAAAGGAAAAAACGAGAGAACAGCGCGAGGCTGAGTTGATACCGAAAGTGTCGGAGGCCATACGTCTTGGAGTAGATGTGATTGAACAAGCTTTTGAAAAACTGGACACAAATATAGATGACAACAGTGACAGTGAGGATGAGGACGAATCCTATCATGTTGATCCTATACTGGAAGCTAAGGTAAAGTATGTCGTAAAATAAGATAATCATCTGATAAAGTGTAAGATATAGAGAATCATTGTTTGTGTTTGTGTAAGATTACAATATATTTCACTAAGTTAGCACCAAAAGCCATAATTCATGAGTGGTGTAGACTCAAACTAAATATTTACTATGGGTGTTCAGAGGTGAAATATATTGTAATCCTTGTAATATGCATAAAAAGCATTTAAACGATATTTAATTGTTATGTTTTAGAAAAGAGTGCCAAACTGTAGGCAAATTTAATGTCATTTTGAAAATAACATAATTGAAATTGTGCATTAGCCATGTGGTTAGGCCTCACATGTTCTCATGTCGGAGTTGGCATAGGTGTGCTTTAGCATAGATTACACCCGGAAAACCATTCAAGATATTCAAGTAATTCTTGGTACACATGTTGCCAGGGACATTACACACATGTATAGTAAGGCCCAAAACTCTAGCTTGAATTTTTTTTAGTTAAGTTTCTTCTTTAACTGAAATTTAAAAGATACTTTTTTGGATGTTTGCTGTGGAGAACTCTTGTATTAATTCAATATTTTGCTTGTGGTTTTCAGGACCCTTATCTGGAGAGATCTTTACCATACCTGATAGGCACGCCACAGTTCCTGAATGACGATAATGTTGGCTTACGGGAAATTTCAGGTAAAATATACATTCCACTTAAATTCCTTGGACAACTGATTGTATAAAGATTTAGAAATGTTTATTTAAGAATCCTTCATGATTGTAACATCATTTATAAGAGAAATGGATAGATCATGACAAAAAAACATTTTTTATTCTAAGAAGTTTTTTTAAGGTTATGACTTCAAGAAGCTGTTAAGATTTTTTATTGGCTCTTTGCTAAAAGACGTTTAAGGAAGAAACATACCAGACTCACTGTAATATATTGTAATAGGTTTCATCACTTAATATGCAAATGCATTTGAATAGCATAATGAAATAAAATGCTCTAAATTTAAGTTAATATAAGAATTGTTTACCAGAATTTAAAATCTTTACAATATTTGATATTGGGTTTGTAAGTTGCTGAGAAGCAACACGTCCAACTGGACATAATCTTGGCTCTTAAAAAGGAAGAAAACTTAACTCTTAGAACTTTTTTTACACAGATGATGAGGAATCAGATGCAGGGGAGATAAGTGAAAGTGAAGAATCGGAGGCAGAAGAAACAAAACCTGCAGCTGGGGGCAAAGACTCTGAGGTCAGCTTACAAATATATCACACTTTGGGGGAAGGGAGGGTGGTTGGGGGGGGGGTGCGGGGCGGTAAATGAGAGAGAGGAATAAGAAACAGAGGGGACTGATTGATATTCATATACCAGGGGGTGGGGAATAGAGGGAGGGGGAGATAAATGAGAGTTGCAGTTTGGAGTTAAGATTGTTGGAGGGGGTCTTGGGCTAAGGAGAGATAATTTTTAATTAAGAATTTAAAGAAGAGGATTTATTTCTCATTTTGTTATATAATTCACTATAAAAATATGCTAATTTTATGCCTCATGCCTGTATGATGATGATGATGATGATGATGATGATTGTTAAATCATCTGCCTAAAACTACTGATAATATATTGTGACAAGGCAGCTAAACAGTGTGTTTTTCATTAGCAATACATTCTTTTTCAGTATTCATACAGTGAGAGTGATTCTGAGACCGAGAAGAAACCTCCTAAGAAACAAAAGGCCCCATTCGCTCCACAGGTGGGTGTCTATTTCTAGTTCACTGTTTAATTTATTCAAGCTTAATCATGAAAATATATGTTGTTATACTAGGCTGACGCTTAGATAACGCTTATGTCGATGTCCTGTGTGTATTACCGAATTATACTGTGTATAGGACGCTAGCATAGATAGGACACAGGACAAAAATACATGAAAAAATGGGTTAAAAACCTTTATATCTTAGTACCGTTGCCTCAGTGAAAAAATGTCTAAATCAGTAGCAACTATTTTTGTTTTGATGAATTTACTTGAATCATTCTTGTATTGACATATATATAATTGAGAGGCTATGATGAAGTGAAACATGTAGGGTCTGACCTAGAGGAGTGAAAACTGTTACCCTATTGCCCAACTTATTATTGCAACCTCATAAGTTTAAACTCCATCATTCGCATGTGCATCGATTAACTGCTTGTTTAACTTTGTAAAAGGGCCAATATGTTTGTACTAAAGACTTTGTTTCATGATCAATTTTCATTGTTACAACTCTACTTTCATTATTATGATTTCTAATTGTTACATACTCATGCTTTATGTGTTAATAATATCTTTCCTATTCTGTTTCAGAGTTCAGAGGACTCTGACAGCGAAGGTTCCCTATTCGGCACATCCAAACCAGCGGCCCGAGCAGAAGAAAGCTCCGAGGAGGAGGAGGAGCAGAGTGAAGATGAAAGTGACACAGAAAAACCACAGGTAATAGGGGGTTTAATTGGTAATAGGTTCTTAAATACACAGGTACTTGGAGGTTTGATTGTGAAGGGGTTCTTAAAAACCACAGGTACTTGGAGGTTTAATTGTGAAGGGGTTCCTAAAAAATACAGATACTTGCAGGATGGTTTGGCTGTAAGGGTTTGTTTGAGAGCATAGGTACTTGTAGTTCTAGTTGTTAATATAACATGTAAGTGTGTGTTTTTTTGGTACAACTTACTGCCATCTAAAGGCTGTTTCCCCTTCTAAAACATGTCCATTTTCCCAAAATTTTATATTTTTTCCCAATTTGATCTATGTAGATAACTGATAAGGTTAATGAATAAAAAAGCAATGAATTTCTTGAAATATAAACATAATGTTGACAGTACTTATTCTCCCACATCAGATAAGTAGATCCAATAATTAAACCATGCTAGAAATTCTTATCTTGCCCACTGGCGAAGACAAAATTCCCGTATGGAACTCCTTTTAATGGTCATCAGATTGTAATTACCTCCCTTGTTGAAGACTGTCGTCTGTAGTATCATGGAAACCTTGTCTTGTGGCAATATTAAGAACGCTAATTAATTATTTCTTGCTTCAAATATCACCATAAAACAGTTTTCACGCACCTTTCAAGAAATAATGCTTCACTCTCCTTAGAACTATTTGAGGACCGATTTGACTATTAACATAATCTGGATCACTGCGCGCATATCCATGACAACCACGAATTATTGCATATCCATACGCAATTATTTTCACTAAGCACAAAAGAGTTCCAGCAAAAAATACATTTTTACTTAATTTTGTTCAACTGAGGTGGGAGAAAAAGCATCTACTATAGCCGCTCGTGTAAGATAGGTTCATCCCGACCCACACGCAGGGTGTTTTGCAGAAACTCGGTAAACCTCGTTTCCGCAAAACACCCTACGCTCGGGTCGGAATGAACCTATCTTACATTCTCGGCCATGGAAGATACTTATACTCTTTTACAGCATAATGTATGCATAAACAAGTTAGAACATATATATTTACCATTATATTAGCTATTTTAGCCTGATTTTGTATTTTTCCCAATTTGCAACCTCCTTGGCACAGTCGGTAAAAAATAATTCCCAAAAAAAATCACTGCATGTCTGTTGTGGTGGTATTGTTTGTTTTTTTTTAAATTTGTTGTTTAAAACTGAAGGTACTTGGAAACAGGCATTTGAGCTAAGGGTCTTTTAACTTTATCAAACCAAATTTCATGCTAGTGTAACTGTAAAATCACAAAAAAACCATGTTAAAATAATATTCATTCACATTATGGATATGGATATATTTTATAGATATGTATATTCCCATGGTTCAGTGATAAGTGTGTGTATACCATGTGATAAATTATGTTATATATGCTATGTCGGTAGGCAACAATTTGCTTAAAATGAAGACTTAAAACATAGATAAGTTTTCTTTTACTGCAAAATTTTAAATGAAACAGAGGGCAGTCTATGCCTCATAAAGAGCCTTGCCTTTGTTTTATTACCAGAGTTCGATAAGGTGACAAACCTGTTTCTAAAATAATGTATGTGCTCCATCAGACCGCCGTATTGTGATAAGGTTGTGGAAGTGTTTTAAGAAACTAAACTCTCAATGAAATTCTGGTGAAAGACCGAAAGTGGGGTTCTGTGGCGTAGACTGCGCCCTTTTTCATTTAGAATAGTGAAGAAATAGTGAAGTTATCTTTTTTTAAAGTCTTCATTCGGAGCAAAATGTTGCCTTCTGACATAGAATTATGACGCAATTATCACATGGTATACACACTTTGGTGATAATAAGATAATAGAGTAACAATTCATGCTGTGCTAGGTTAGTTTTCAAGATACTTGTTTTGTACTTGCAGCCCTAGTGGTAAAAGCCAAGTCCTTTGTACTGTTTTTTTTATATAATTTGCTTGTAAAAACCTGCTGGTACATGTACTTTAAGGCCTATTTGTTATCATCTCTTTTAACAAGTATTATTTGGATCTCTAGGCACCACCAGCAGCTCCTACAGACTTTGCATCTGAATTGGCAAGGAAACTGGGTGGGGCACCCCCCAAACCCCCATCACCCACCCTTGGGGGGATGGAGAGTGGGGAGGAGGAACAGCCAAGAGGTGAAATAATGTTATGTGTGTTTCATAAATGACAGACAGAGTGTTATTTAGCGAATAGTTGTATGATTTTCAGTTGGTAAAGCCAGGAATTTATTGAACAGTTTTTCATATACTGAAGAACTAAGTTCTTGTTTCATTTTGAATAAAATTTGATGTAATGTCAAAAAGTTCAGTTTAAAGAATAATATTTTCATGTTAAATAGGAAGAAAAAATCATTGGTAATGTGAAGGAATTTGAAATTTGCAGAATTAATCTTTTAACTGATTATTTATTATTACATGATTGTAGTTTATTAACAAGTTTAAATATAAGATTTTCTCCTGTGTTTGCTGAATATACATGTTATCCATCTGCACACAGAAGTTCGAAAGAAAAAGAAAGAAAAGAAAAAGAAGGAAGAGAAAGAAAAACCGAAGGAAGACGGTAAGAATTAATTAAGACAGTTAGGCTATTTAAAAAAAAAAAAAGTTGGATCACTCTATGTTTGTTTTTGGTATAATTTGCACTAATTGTGTAAATCCTACTTTTAGAGAACAACGTGACTTTTAAAGGAAATGATTACAAAAATAATCACGATAAATTATTATTATGCTTAGGTGCATTGATATTTATGGTGTCCACTCATCACAGAATTGTTTAGTCTCAATTGAAAATTTCATGTAATCATGAAATTTATTAAACTTTAATGATTATGACAATAACTGATTATTCGTAAAAGAAATGCTTCACATATGAATGACCAATGAAAAGTTAAATTTTACTATTTCTAATGCTATACATGTCTATGTCCATCATTATCTTTCATTTTGGCAGATTTGTTTGGCGGTGGGGATGATTCTGAGGGTGACGATATATTCGGAGCAGGTGGAACTTTTGGCGGGAAAAAGACCAGTAATCTCTTTGATAGCGATGAGGTTTGTTGCTAGATGTAGTTCATTGCATAGAATATTTGAGACTTATATTACCCGTATCATAAATGGTGTACTAGTCATGAAATAACATCATTATGATATTTTTTATGAGTAATTAGTGTCATTACACTTGATGTGACGTCCAGTCATCAAAATTACACTTTCGAATTAATAAGCTTCAATTCTTACATAAGTGCATGGCATTAATTTACATTAAGCCTTGTTATACAAAGGTATGAATTCTAAACCCATTTTTCTAGTGCAGGGCTTGCGTGCTTGTGCTAATTCCAACCATTGGATGTCATAAATCAATAGTGGTGTGAATGTATGTATATATATATATATATATGTTTCATGTTATTAGCACTATAAATCATCAAACTAGTATTAAGACCTAAAAAAAGTGTGTTTGTATATGTATTCTAAATATCTTTATACTTAAGCTTAAGTAAATGCCTATTTTCCTGTTTTTGACTGTTATGTTCTAATATAAAGCTAAAAATAAAAATAAAAAACAAAAATATACTACATAGCCTATATGTTTTTGGCCAAGATGTAATCCTAATCAAACAATATATTAAATTTGGCTGTTTATACAAAAAAAATCTCGCATTTATAGCCATTCAATACTAAAAACAATTCGATATAAATCTTGTTTACTACATTTGATCAAATCTTCAAATGGCTCAGTTTGATACATTTTGGAAAACTTGTTTGTTCAGTTCTATCTTAAATGACCACTTAAGTATTATCATTTATTTATGATTGCCAGAGTTGGCAATTTACATCATACCCTGTTAGTATGTCAAATACCTTAGTTTAAAGATGCACTCGTACTCCCAAATAAGATATACCACAATTAATACAATTGTTTTAATTTACCGACAAGGATGAATAAATATCGAAAACATTGGTTCTTATGAAGGATACCATGTTTAATTTTTGAAAGAAAGGTGCAGAAAACACGATATTTCTACCTCATGACACGATAGTTTATCACTGTAAATCTTTTAGCATTCATCAGATATTTAATATTGGTGCGTTTTCAGCTATTAAATACAAGGTTACAATCTTGTTATCAATAATTAATACTTTCCATAAAAGCATTATTTAGTAAGTAGTTAAAGGTTTATCAGTCAAAATTTATGTTTGTTATACCGGTACATGTGAATGTATTGATTTTAAGTATGAGTGTCACTTTAATGACAAAATATCATTAGAACAAGAATTTTATTACATTCTTGTATATATAAAGTTTATGTAAAACAACTAAACTAAATATTGTGTATCCAACTTTTATATAATACAATAAATGAAACTTGAACAAATTTGATTAATAATTAATGTTTTAACTAAGGAGGACATGTTTGGCGAAAGTAAACGTGGCAGGAAGGATACAGAGAAGAGCGTGGTCAGTGAAGGTAAGACTTGAACTTTATTATGTGCTTTTCAGTGATTTATAGAGATAAATCAGTGAAATAAAAATGATATTTTGCTGGATCTGCTTATGTTAGCTACGAGCTTCTGTCAAAATCAAGCTAAAACAATTTTGTATAATCTAATTGAAGTAAACCTTTCCTTCGACAGAGGAAGAGGAGCCAGTGGAACCAGCTGAGGTCAAACAAAGGTCACGGACTCGCACAACCTCAACTGGGAAGAAGCTGCCTGCTGGAGCTGTTCCCATGTTTGGAGGCGCGCGTACGTCTTTTCATAGTCTTTAATGGGTCATGAAGAAACTTGTCAGTTTTAAATTTCTTTAAGTTGAAATTTAAAGGGACTCTCATGTTTTATGGGGTCAGATATTGAAGTTTTATATTAACATTGAAGGGGCACATAATAGGCTGATGCAAAAATGTGAGATGAAAAAATATTAGCAGTATTTTGACACCTTTTTAACTTTGGAATTTATGGCTATGTTGGTATTATTAATATCTTTTATATCTGTACACAATTTTTATTAGTAATTGTACATTATATAAAAAAAAAAAAAAAAAAAATCCTCAACCTATATGATGCCCCTTTAAAGCTATCTCTCTTCTATGGTGAAATCTACCCACATGTTGTAGTTAAGTCATGCATGTTTTGATTTTACAGCAAAACCCCAAGCAGCAGGAGGATTATTTGACGACGATAATGATGAGGATGATTTGTTTGGCTCAACCAAACCTGTAGCGCCTGAACCAAAACAAGGTAGTAAAATTAGAACTCACCTTTACCTGTCAATGGGGGCAGGCAGTTCATCAGATTGTGAAGTCAGTTTGTGTAGAACTGATATAATAACTCCCTCATGGTTTTTAAGCCCTATTTACTGTTGTGGCCAGTGTTTGTGTTTATATTTGCGAATTAAAAAACAATCAACAGATTGCATTAGCCCTCACAAACGCATTTTCATTACTTACTAAATAAATCTCTCATATTCAAACAGATCCCCGGTAAAATTTCAATTGACGATCATCAGCAGTTAAAACCCCTAAATACTGAAGGGCCATCAATTTCCACAAGGGTTTTATTTTCACCATTTCCTGTATAGATAAAAAGCCCCCGAGCAAGCCGAGTGTGGGAGGGGGGTTGTTTGATGATGAAGAAGAAGATGAGGATGATATGTTCGCAACTGTTGGCAAGACTGCAGAGACCAAATCGGAGCCGGAAAAAATGGCGGAACCAGTTAAAGCACCTCCTGAGAAAAGGGTATGTGTTAAACCGATCTTGGGCTTGTGAAAAACATCATTCATTCAGATTACCAGTCTGATTTTGGAAATATTTCCCGATAGTTTTGATTTCATGATTTATAAAATTAGTTGAACATTTGAATTTTTTTACATTTGGTTCAATTTTATCTAAAACCATAGGTGAAAGGGAAGCCAGGGTCAGTATTACAGAAACATCTTAAGAAATGTTTAACATTTTTTAAATTAAGTGCAAATTTGAATCTGTTTTATTTCTTCAAAAATCTAATTCTTTAAAATGGAGTTTTCATTTCAGCATAATTAGTTTAGTGACCATATTTCATTACAAAATATACACCATGGCTCTCAGATCAATTGGCATAAACTAAAATCCGACTTGTATTTCCAGCACCCTGCTGGATCGGTGCCTATGTTTGGCCCACCAGGAGCAGGTAACCCACTAGCGGCAGCCCTTAAAAAGAAGATGCAGCAGCATGAGTCGGAGGAGGAGGTAATAAGTGTTTTTATATTTTTTCAGGGGAAATGTTGTCATTATTGTCAAAAGATTGGTGTTGTTGACAATGTTTTAAGCATTGTGCCATTACTTCATCTTTTGCCATTATTTAAGATCTGCTCAAAAAATTTACATGAAACTATGCATTGATCAACATAACCAGGTTTTAGCGTATATAATATGTTTGTTTTAAAGGACAATGATGATTGGTCAGATGGAGAAAAATCCCACAGTGACAGTATTAAATCCAACCAATCAGGAGCTTCGAAACAATCAACAAAGATACCAAGTGTCCAATCGAAAGACAGCTTATTTGTAGATGATCCAGATGATTCAATGGCTTACCTGAAGCCCAAATCAAACAGGTGAGACTACATTTACCATTTTCAATGCATGATTTCAGCTTTTTCATGTTTAATAGGAAAGACAAAATTGAGCTATTGTAATAGAAAGCATTAAATTTTATGTCATGCATGTGTGCCATTGGTTTAATTTCTTTTTTTTAAGGTGGCCATAATTGAAAATCATTCGGAACACCTCTGCCATTTTCCATCAAAAACAGCCTTGGATGTATATGGATGGTTTACAATGTCAGAAATCTTAACATTTATCTACACTGCAATAGATCCCATCATAATTTCAATTTAGCCATTTAACTTCTTGACTTTACTCGTGGGAATTAATTATTTTTACAATGATACACTTCACTGGCACTCATTTTAAACTTAGATATACAAAATATGCATTAAAACACTACAATTAACAAATACTAATATTGAATATTTTACTAACTTCTTCTACAGATGTATCTGCATACATCTGAGGTTGTTTTCAATGGAAAATGGCCAGGGAGTTCCGATTGAATTGAAAATATTTCCATCAAACTTTACACACATGCACACACATTTGTCATATGTGTGGATTGTCACTTTTGTGATATTATGCAGGTATTTTCGTGGCTGTTTAGTAAGTTTCATGTAGTTTTACAATAGTAACGTCACAATTTGTAAAATTAAACATTGCAGTGTGTCTCGGAACACCAAGGTTACAAAAAGTCTTTTTGATGAGGACGAAGAGGATGACCTCTTTGGTTCCTTGACAACCAAACCAGCAACAAAACCAGCCGCAAAGTCCTCAACAAAGGTATTGGACATATTTTATAATTGATGTAAGAGTCTTACCATGAGAATAATTGAAGTGGTTTGGAATCAAAAGCAGGTTTATTGTTTCATATAAAAAAAAATGTTTTTTAAGAACTTCACACATGACATTAGTTAACTAACAGGTCACCAATGACAATATGTGCAACAAACTCTTGTTTGATTTATCTTTCATATTGATCCTTGACTTGCTTGTATTGTCCCTTTCCCTGGCTGTAAAAATGGAGGAGCATTGTTATTGTATTGCGGTGCTCTTGTGTAAATGTAAATGTACATTTGTTTCAAAAACTGATTTTCAGGAGACTAGCGTAAAGCCAAAGCCATTAGGTGGTGGTTTGTTCGATGATGATGAAGATGACAACAACGACATATTTAGTATCACATCTCCGGCCAAGCCCAAGACTGAGTAAGTTTTTATACATGTATTGTCAGTTGTTTAATTTAGTCTATTTCTTACTTGTTAAGAAGTATTTATATTGGCATATACTTTGTTAAATCATCACTGTTATTTCAATATATTATTGTTGTAGACTGTTGATGAATAGACTGTGTTTTTTTCCCCACCATTTTGCGAATAGAACCCTTGGAATAACTATGCTATAAATGAAAATAATTTTTAAAATAAAAAGATATGATATATGTTGAATGAGCTGGAATGGAGGCATATAGTCTGGCTCCTTATGATATCAAAAGCCAAGTTGTAAGAATTTGAGCTTGACTTTCCAGAGAAAAGAAAAAGCCGCCAGCAGGGGCAGTTTCAATCTTTCCAACAGAGATTGCTGGGACAAAGAAGGAACCGGAGCCAACGGTAGTAGAATGGCCAGCTTTTGTATTTTTTAATAATAATAGTACAATTGGTTTAATTATGATATTGACAAATGCATGTATTTCATTTAATTTCATACATAGTCTTTGGTTGCCAATTTGCGAAGTAAATGAAAGGCATGAAAGGCATTTCAGCAATATTTGACAGGGCTGCACAATAATCACTGTAGCAATATTTGACAGGGCTGCACAATAATCACTGTAAAACTAACCAAGACCATCCCATTTCAATCCATCTTCATACATGTAAAAGTAAGGATCAATAAAACCCTGGGTGTATTATCAACGAAGATATGGGTGGGGATCCAACATTGACCTTTGACCCAGAGTCTGATATACTGGCAACTCAGCCATCACCAATTAAGTCTGTGGGGCCAGCTGAATCAGGGACAACTTTGAAAATTCATCTTCTTAAATACAAGACTGGGAAGAAAATCATTTTTGCCATATCCACGAGAATTAAATATTGCAAATCTGATATTGTAGTAACCCATTTTCAGAAAACGCCTGTAAAACAGGCTGCAACAGGGAGACCGCCATCTAAATCCATCTCCATGTTTGAGGGTGATGAGAGCGATGATGAAATGTTTGCTGATAAGCCCAAGCCACCCCCTCTCACACAGGTATTACTTAGAAGAAGGTGTTTCACTTAGCAGATAAACTCAAACATACCCCTCTTACACAGGTATTACTTAGAAAAAGGTGATAGCAGATAAACTCAAACCTACCCCTCTCACACAGACATCAAAATAGATAAAAGTGCTGCAGTCCTCAATGATGAGTTTGATCAGATAAAGAAACATGTATTGTGACATTATGATTACAAATTTCTCTAAAACACTGGTTTCTACCCAGGAAACAGCCAGGAGCATGATAATATAATTTATCAGCTTTCTTCTCAATCTAGCTATAAGAAATTAGTATAAACTCACATTCTTAATATTTTGACACTTTAAGGCGTTGTTTTTCAGTCTGGCGGGGCAAAGAAGAGTATATTTGATGATGGTGGAGGCTTGTTTGGTGAGGAGGAAGGGGAGGATATCTTTGGAAAACCTCCGTCAACGACACAGGCAAAGGTATTTCTTTTTTGGTTTACACAAATCAAGAAATATATTTAATTGTTATATATCCATCATAAAACAAAAAAGTGTGCCATTAAAATGCATTTTATCTGGATTTTTTTTATTTCAAGTGATTTAAAACCAGTATCGTATATAACAATAGAAATATTTTTATTTATACAGCATTTTTAACCGGGAGGTATTTTCGACTCTTAATGATTTTTGTTGATTTTGGTTGGCACATCATGAAAGCATAATTTGAAAATTTCCACTAGAGTCAAATACAACCTCTTAAATCAAAATGCAATACTTATAACCTAATCATGTTATGTTCCTGAAATTTCAGAAGTCTGGTCCCACTACTGGGAAAACTGCTGTTGCCAAGGAAACCAAATCTGCTGGCTTGTTTGACAGTGACAGTGAAGAGAAGGACATTTTTGGGCCCCCAAAGGTAAGGGCACACATGTTATGACGGTGATTAGGGTATGTGGGGCCGGCGTTTTGGGTGTCTCTAGATACAAGCTTTATGTTAAACTGTAAGCTAATAAAATTTAAAAAGTACTTTAAAACACATACGATTTTGGGGAAGGGATTGAAATCTAGATGTATATTTGCAATATTATGCTTATGTATTTGTAATAATTATATTGTGTAAACCGCTTCATGATTCAATTTAACAGCAAATGAAATCAAATTATTTTAAACTCATATTTAACAATGATTATAAAACAAGTTATTTCAGCATTATATTAATCACTCATGATTTTAAGCAAGAGTGTGGTCTTGTGTTGTTGGGGAAACCAGCATACCCAGAGGAAACCCACTTGTCTGGCTTGCTGACCACAAATCAAACTTACATGTTCCAAGGCCTGGAATCAAACCTGGGTTGCCAAAGTGAGAAGTGGGTGTGCTAACCACAGCGCTAACCGCGCAACCTTAAATCAAATTAACTTTACAACAGAAACAAAGCTGAATCAATTTAACAAAACATGCTTTCAGGTGACAAAACAACCACAAAAAGTTGTCGTAGCGGGAGCAACAGAGACAGAATCAACAGACACTATTGATGGTGGGGAGAAGGAAGCACCAATCAAGAAACCCCCTGTTGGTGGGGTTGCCATGTTTGGTGGTGCGGGGCTTCCAGGCCTTGGAAAACCCAAATCTGTCAAAACATCGGACGTTGTGGTGAAGAAGCCTCAGCCCAAAAAAGCTACTGGTATGAGGGTGTCAATTATATAAAAGATTGATAGAATCACCCATCATAGCACTTCAGCCATTTTTTATCGAAAACAACCTTGGATTTATATGGATGGCTTACAATGACAGGGTCATAGAAAATTCAATTAAGCAGTTATGCCTTGGGACTATGCTCTTAGGAATCTTAATCATTTATGGAATAATATACTTTACTAGGAATGAGTAGACTAAGAAATACAAATTACACCTGAAAACACTACAATTAATTAATATTATTGTTATTATACCCCCACAAACGAAGTTTGAGGGGGTATATAGGAGTGAGCTTGTCGGTCGGTCGGTCTGTCGGTTTTCAAGGTTTCCGGACGATAACTCATGAAAGGCTTGACAGATTTGAAAATTTTTTGGTACACAGGTGTAACATCAGAAGATACAGGTCAAGTTCGATATTGGGGCTGGTTGGGCCAAGGTCAAGGTCACTGTTACTAAAAATAGAAAAACCGTTTCCGGACGATAACTCATGAAAGGCTTGACAGATTTGAAAAAAATTTGGTACACAGGTGTAACATCAGAAGATACAGGTCAAGTTCGATATTGGGGCTGGTGGGGCCAAGGTCAAGGTCACTGTTACTAAAAATAGAAAAACGGTTTCCGGACGATAACTCATGAAAGGCTTGACAGATTTGGACAATTTTTGGTACACAGGTGTAACATCAGAAGATACAGGTCAAGTTCGATATTGGGGCTGGTGGGGCCAAGGTCAAGGTCACTGTTACTAAAAATAGAAAAACGGTTTCCAGGCGATAACTCATGAAAGGCTAGACAGATTTGAGCAATTTTTGGTACACAGGTGTAACATCAGAAGATACAGGTCAAGTTCAATATTGGGGCTGGTGGGGCCAAGGTCAAGGTCACTGTAACTAAAAATAGAAAAACGGTTTCCGGACGATAACTCATGAAAGGCTAGACAGATTTGAACACTTTTTGGTACACAGGTGTAACTTCAGAAGATACAGTTTGGTACACAGGTGTAACATCAGAAGATATAGGTCAAGTTCGATATTGGGGCTGGTGGGGCCAAAGTCAAGGTCACTGTTACTTAAAATAGAAAAACGGTTTCCAGACGATAAATCATGAAAGGCTTGACAGATTTGAACAATTTTTGGTACACAGGTGTAACATCAGAAGATACAGGGCAAGTTCGATATGGGGCTGGTGGGGCCAAGGTCAAGGTCACTCTTACTAAAAATAGAAAAACGGTTTACGGACGATAACTCATGAAAGGCTAGACAGATTTGAACAATTGTTGGTACACAGATGTAACTTCAGAAGATACAGGTCAAGTTCAATATTGGGGCTGGTGGGGCCAAGGTCAAGGTCACTGTTACTAAAAATAGAAAAACGGTTTCCGGACGATAACTCATGAAAGGCTTGACAGATTTGGACAATTTTTGGTACACAGGTGTAACATCAGAAGATACAGGTCAAGTTCGATATTGGGGCTGGTGGGGCCAAGGTCAAGGTCACTGTTACTAATATTAGAAAAACGGTTTCCAGGCGATAACTCATGAAAGGCTAGACAGATTTGGACAATTTTTGGTACACAGGTGTAACATCAGAAGATACAGGTCAAGTTCGATATTGGGGCTGGTGGGGCCAAGGTCAAGGTCACTGTTACTAAAAATGGAAAAACGGTTTCCAGGCGATAACTCATGAAAGGCTAGACAGATTTGAACAATTTTTGGTACACAGGTGTAACATCAGAAGATACAGGTCAAGTTCAATATTGGGGCTGGTGGGGCCAAGGTCAAGGTCACTGTAACTAAAAATAGAAAAACGGTTTCCGGACGATAAATCATGAAAGGCTTGACAGATTTGAACAATTTTTGGTACACAGGTGTAACATCAGAAGATACAGGTCAAGTTCGATATTGGGGCTGGTGGGGCCAAGGTCAAGGTCACTGTTACTAAAAATAGAAAAACGGTTTCCGGACGATAACTCATGAAAGGCTAGACAGATATGAACAATTTTTGGTACACAGGTGTAAAATCAGAAGATACAGGTCAAGTTCGATATTGGGGCTGGTGGGGCCAAAGTCAAGGTCACTGTTACTTAAAATAGAAAAACGGTTTCCAGACGATAAATCATGAAAGGCTTGACAGATTTGAACAATTTTTGGTACACAGGTGTAACATCAGAAGATACAGGGCAAGTTCGATATGGGGCTGGTGGGGCCAAGGTCAATGTCACTGTTACTAAAAAAAGAAAAACGATTTACGGACGATAACTCATGAAAGGCTGGACAGATTTGAACAATTGTTGGTACACAGATGTAACTTCAGAAGATACAGGTCAAGTTCAATATTGGGGCTGGTGGGGCCAAGGTCAAGGTCACTGTTACTAAAAATAGAAAAACGGTTTCCGGACGATAACTCATGAAAGGCTTGACAGATTTGGACAATTTTTGGTACACAGGTGTAACATCAGAAGATACAGGTCAAGTTCGATATTGGGGCTGGTGGGGCCAAGGTCAAGGTCACTGTTACTAATATTAGAAAAACGGTTTCCAGGCGATAACTCATGAAAGGCTAGACAGATTTGGACAATTTTTGGTACACAGGTGTAACATCAGAAGATACAGGTCAAGTTCGATATTGGGGCTGGTGGGGCCAAGGTCAAGGTCACTGTTACTAATATTAGAAAAACGGTTTCCAGGCGATAACTCATGAAAGGCTAGACAGATTTGGACAATTTTTGGTACACAGGTGTAACATCAGAAGATACAGGTCAAGTTCGATATTGGGGCTGGTGGGGCCAAGGTCAAGGTCACTGTTACTAAAAATGGAAAAACGGTTTCCAGGCGATAACTCATGAAAGGCTAGACAGATTTGAACAATTTTTGGTACACAGGTGTAACATCAGAAGATACAGGTCAAGTTCAATATTGGGGCTGGTGGGGCCAAGGTCAAGGTCACTGTAACTAAAAATAGAAAAACGGTTTCCGGACGATAACTCATGAAAGGCTAGACAGATTTGAACACTTTTTGGTACACAGGTGTAACTTCAGAAGATACAGTTTGGTACACAGGTGTAACATCAGAAGATATAGGTCAAGTTCGATATTGGGGCTGGTGGGGCCAAGGTCAAGGTCACTGTAACTAATAATAGAAAAACGGTTTCCGGACGATAAATCATGAAAGGCTAGACAGTTATGAACAATTTTTGGTACACAGGTGTAACATCAGAAGATACAGGTCAAGTTCGATATTGGGGCTGGTGGGGCCAAAGTCAAGGTCACTGTTACTTAAAATAGAAAAACGGTTTCCAGACGATAAATCATGAAAGGCTTGACAGATTTGAACAATTTTTGGTACACAGGTGTAACATCAGAAGATACAGGGCAAGTTCGATATGGGGCTGGTGGGGCCAAGGTCAAGGTCACTGTTACAAAAAATATAAAAACGGTTTACGGACGATAACTCATGAAAGGCTAGACAGATTTGAACAATTGTTGGTACACAGATGTAACTTCAGAAGATACAGGTCAAGTTCGATATTGGGGCTGGTGGGGCCAAGGTCAAGGTCACTGTTACTAAAAATAGAAAAACGGTTTCCGGACGATAACTCATGAAAGGCTAGTTTTTCTTGTCAGCAGTGTAACTTCTAAATTTCCCAACAGATTTAAATAAAACAATACATGCATGATAAAAGAAGATGCAGTGTGCAGTAACCTTGGAGTTATGGCCTCTTTTCAAAGGAATGGTTTGCCATTCCTGTGTCCAGGCGGCATTTGGGGGTATTCGTCACTCCTGTGACAGCTCTAGTTAATTTTGTGAAGTACTTTTACTAATGAACAAGCATACATACAAGGATGTTTTCGATGGAAAATGTCCATTGTGCTCTGATTAAATGAATCATATGCGTATTATGATTGGTTTAATCTAATTGATTTTTTACTGCTATTAAACAAGATATTTCAAACTTATCACAACAAAGCTTGTTGGTATAATTTTGAGAATGAAGTATTTTGTTATTTAGCAGTAAATCAGAATATTTGGAGATAATTCATTTGTCCAATTGGGTGTCCACTTACCAAATTCATAGCTCCTAGGTTTGCAATCAACTCATTAACCACAACCTGTATGGTTATATAGAAATTAAATGTTAATTAATGTTTTAAAAAGGTTTTTGGACTTTCTTTTAAGTTACTGATTGGTTTTACTGGTAGTTCATTGCTTCATTGCTATCCATTTGCAAAAGTCAGAAGGTTCTTCTTTATATCAAAGTATGTTTTGATCTAAAACATGTAAAATAAAACATTCTCGCACACTGGACCACCGATGATGTTAGCCATGCTAAAATTTCCATTTGGCGCCCCTAATGCCAGTTGAGTCACGTGCAACATTGCGCCACTTCTCCTTACAAGACAATAAGGATTTTTTTAGTGGTGCGGTGAGAATCGAACCTGCAACCCCTGGATTAACAGTCAAGTGTGTTACCACTAAACCACAGATCTGCCACACTCAGTATGATTTGAATGATGGATTAATTTCTTTTAAATCAACTTGTAGCTGACCCATTGTTTGGTGCTGATGATGATGATGACGAAGGGGACTTATTTAGGGAACCAGTCAAGAAACCACTATCTAAAAAAGCAGAACCAGTCAAACCAGCAGAGGAAGTGGAAGAGTATGACAACATTTTTATTTTATGAATGTAGTTTGCTGTACAACCTCCTGTGTATTAAGGATTTAACTCAAACTACAGAGGTCATGAAATTTCACCCAGTTCATGCAAAATAAACGCAAATTTTATTGTACATAAAATCAAGTGCGAACGCAAATATTTAAGGATATACCTATTACATTTTGTGTGTGTTCATGCTGTAGGAAACCAGAAGGGCACACAAGCATATTACATGAAGCTAGCTGTATTTACATTTGAAATAATTATTTTTCATTATTAAAAATCTTTTGCAGCCGAGTATTTATTGGTAAAGACAGGTTATTGATTTTTTTTTATTCTAACATCGTATTGGTTAAATGATGGTCCATTTATCCAATTAGAGTGGAACACTTAAATAAAAAATGTCATTTCAAGACCCTTTGTGGATTATACAATATGAACGTCAACTTTTCTCTAAGGACACATAAGATTTATATATATACAAGCTGGCTGAGACTGATAAAAAACAATTCTTCAAAAACATATAAGCATTATAGTCAACATTTTAAAGCCAATTGCATGTTGCAGGAGGGAGGTGTAGTTGGGGGATAGTTAGTTCGGCCATTTAAGTAACAACTCAGTGTGTTTTTCCTATTTCCAGTTCCCACAAACAGGAGGTCACGCCTGAACCTAGTCGAGCCAGCAAGCCAGTGGGTGGGGTATCAATGTTTGGACGGATGAACCCTTTCGAACCCCCCTCAGCAGCAAAGGACAGACCCCCATCCCCCACCCCAGGTATGATGAAAAATATAAAACTCACATGTAGCATTTAGTTTTCAATAATGTTTGAATATGCGCTAAAGTATGAACTTTGATACATTTGGAAATGTCATTTAAAACCTGTCAATGATTATCACAAACTAAGTTTATTTTAAGCGTATCAAAATCATTTCATGATATAAAATTTTAACTTGGTAATGTACTGCAAAGGGAAGTAAATGTTGTGTGATGTTTGACTAGAGCAGTATGCATTCCTACATCTACACTTTAACGAATAAGACGTCAGAATAGTTAACAATAAGCTATTCGACAATATAGTTGAGAAAAATATGAATTTTTCTTTTAAAGCAAATCAATTATTCTCTCTTTTAAGTGGTATTTAATAATTGACGAACATTACATCTTCATTTTTAAATTACAATTGAACTTGAAAAGTGGCGGTCAGATGGACCAAACCCCTTACAATATTAGTTGGACCCAGTCCAGATTGACCATCAAGTCTGTTAGACCGACATTCTTCACGATGTCTTGTCGAGCGCGCTGTCCTACAACAGCTCTTGTTACAAAACATGGTCAGAATGCTTAAAGTCTTTAAGAAATGTTTAAGCAGACATCTTTAGGAATAGCCCACTCATAACGCTATGTAAAATTGATGACCACTTATGGACAAGAAGTAAAATCATGTATATTTATTGTAGATGTAGACAGCAAAAGTGAAGAAGTCGATCCGCTATTTTCTGAGAAGGCGGTATGTACAATGTAGCTTATGTAAATGTATGTTCAATAACAAATAATAACAGTGGGAAGTTCACACATTTCAAAGAAATCAGATTTATAGTAAGGGAAAAACATATATTTGCAAGGTAACTAACATAGGCACCTGAACATGGTATTATTAAAAGTATGACCTGGGTGGCTTTCTGCATTCGTTGATTTTCTATTATTTTTCTGCATTATAGATTTTACCGTAGTTGCCTGTTTTATTTATGTTGTGCTTTTTATATGCTTTTATGAGTGTTATGTTTTGCGCATAACAGTTGTTGTTTTTAACATTCAAAGCATTTAATTATAAGCTACAGTTTTGCCGTTTCTTTGATGGTGCTGGCTTCACAAATGATATAACTCGACTTCAGGATCATGTTCTGATTTTTTTTTATAAATATTTAACAGTCACAAGAGATTGTATATTTTCTTCATGAAGAAAGGTTAAATTCTGACAGAAAAAAATGCATTGAAAAAGTGTTATTTGTGCGTAGCCTGATCAGAGATATTTGCAAACAATATTTGATAGCACATGATATTTGTGAAGCAAATCCATCCATTAACAAGTCGCCAATTAACCAATCTGCTCACCAAAAAAATTATGGATTTTGTAAATAATCATACCAGTAAGCACATGGCTGCAATAGATAAGCTGGTAAATCTACGCCAAATGATCGTGACAAGTTACAGTCAGATTAACGTCTAAATCTCTGCCAAATTATTTCAGTAATTGCTTTGGCGATTGGTCAACGAACTGAACTGCTTGATATTCATGCATGAGATTGTTGTGTTTTTATAAGGGTACCGCTCCATCACCTGAGAAATCGAAACCTGGGTCTGCTGCCAGGGGCAAGATTGGGAAACTCCAGGTCCGCAGATATGTTTCTATTTTTAGCTTGTTTTGAGGTATTCTGATAAACCGTTAGTATGTTTTTAGTTAAATAGTTATGGAAGGGTGCTTCACCCTGTCATTTTTAATAGCACCTTTCTGCCCTCATGGAGACAAGCATGGGTACGCTTTTCTTTTTAGAATTAAATAATTAAGAATGTCATAAAATTCTTTTGTTCAGATGAAAGGTCAAAAGAAGACTATACATGCTTACAAACATTACATATTTGGCAGATGAAACCTCAAATTACTTCAAATCAACACAAATCCTTACTTTTCTGTCATATGTTCAAGTTTTTCACAGCCTGATACAATATGCCGTTTTTACCCTTAACAGTCTGTCCTTTTTCTACAGCACCCTGTCTTTTTTAAAACCTGGCTTAAAGCTACACTCTCACAGATATACCACTTTTTAATTTTTTGTCTTGGAAAGAGCAAATTTTTGCGTAAATATCTGCAAACCAATGATATAAGATTGCTGACAAAAAATCAGATCGTAGATTTTCATATTTCCATTCGAAAATATATGTTTTATGGCCTAAACCGTTTCTAACGGTTTAGGAAAAATGCATAAAACATCAATTTTTTAACTTAAATGTAAAAATCTGCGATCTATTTTTTGTCAGCAGTCTTATATAACTGGTTTCCATGGATATTTGCAAAATTTGGCTCGTTCCAAGACAAAAAATAAAAAAGTTGTCAAAACCTTCAATCTGTGAGAGTGCAGCTTTAAATCCTACTTGAGATCATCTGCCTTGGTGTCAGCTGCACTTTTGTATTGTGAAAATACTTTATTTCAAGTTTCTACACGACATTATGAATGCATAAAAAGCAAGGCTCATAACTCTTACTTTGATGGTTATACTCTTTATCAACCAGGAACAACACCAGACCACTGTTGGCTGTCACTTATCATGCTGTTCTTGTTTTATCTTTTTAATGGCTTCTTTTTATGTTGCTTTTAAAACTTTGTTTCCCTATTTATTAAAATGCTTTTGTAATATATTTGTATATTTTTCAAAAGATAAAGATTATAACCTTTTTCATTGTAAACTGTTAGTAGTCTTCATACTCACATTCTAAATCCTTCTGAATTTAGAATTATATATGTATAAAATGTTCTTGTACAAGTGATAAAATATGCTCTAGTAGATAAAGTTTCCAATAATAACTTGAATTAAGGAATAATGTATTATTATGATGCTTGAAATGTTACGCAAGCTCATGAGGAGACAAGCTTTGAAATGGCATTTGGGATGGGGAAGGTCATGGTCACATCACTGTTACTAAAAAGTAAAAATAAATATTCAGGGTGAGGAATCAGGTGACTTTAAAGGGCCCAACCCGGGGTTTCCATAAAGAATTTAAAACTGGAAATTTGAACTTCCTGGACAGCAATATTGGAAGTTTCCCTCTGAATTTTGGATGTTTGTACCTCTTTAAAGAATTTTCCACTATTCTCCAACTAGATACATTAAATATTAAATAATTTGTAACTAAAACTTGAGAACTTCACAAAATTGTATCTAAAGAATACATTTTATTTCAAGACTTATAAAAATGTGATCATAAAGTAACATTGACACCAGATATTGATATTCTGAACTTTCAAGCCTTCACTTTTGGAAATTTTCTCCAAAATAGTAGAAGTTTTTGTACTGTTGGCACACTTTTAGGGAGTAATATACTTTCGAACTTCCTTAAACATAATCCCTGAAAGGGATTTCAACATGGGTCACTACAAGTCACAACCGATGTAATTTAACAAAAAAGTGATGTTTATTTCCAAATAAGATATTCTGACCTAACTTTGAAACTAACAAGCTTACTGAAATGTGCTTTGAATTCAGATCCTGCTATGGAAGTTTGCTTTCCTTTTTTTAGTAGCACCCCTCTGCCTTCATGGCGACTAGCATGAGTTCGCTTCTTTCTTCAAAGAATTATTTTGATGTTTAAGAATGTCAATTATTTCTTTAAAGTTGATTCAAACTCATAATGAGATAATAACTACAATCAAACTTCATACATATTTGGCAGATGAAACCTAATATTCTTTTAAATAAACAAAATTTCTTAAATTTTCTGTCAAATTAATCATTTTCATATATGGCCATATAAAGTCCTATACAAATAATAATGATCACTCCCATGGTTGTGTTACAGGCTTCGCTAAATTTTAACCCCTCGGCCATGATGCCAGGAGCAGCCCCCCCACAGAAAGAGCCTGAACCTCTAAATATTGGCTTTGACCAGCCTGCCGAGATCAGAACACTGCAAAGTGCTAACAAGGTAAGGTATCAAAAAATGATGATTTTCCCCCTAGAAAGATGACCATTGACAGGTGCTTAGCTAGGGCTAATTTGGTATTGGGCAGATTGGTGACGGACAGCATATTATCCCATTCAACCCCTACCCCCATTTGGTTTTTATTTCAAATTCAGGGTTTTTGGTATGACAAGATCTTTGACCTGTCAAAATTTCATTATGCAACTGCAAATTTGTTTATCATATTCATAATATACTTCAGGACTGTTAAAACCATTTCTAGCTATTTTCATATTTCTGGTGCACAATCATTGTTAGTGACTTTCAAATTAAACAAAGACCACAGCAAATTTTAACCTGAATAATATCTATTATTTTTATAGATCTGTACAATTATGCTTATTGTAGAAATTTATAAAATGTATTATTTCAATTTCCTATTTTTGTGATCAGGATCGTGCCAAGATTGGGGCCAAAAGGCGTCCACCATCACGCCAAGCCCGAAAGTCTGCAGCACTGTCAAATGACCAGTTGAGCCCCGGCGGTTCTGCTAGCCCCTTGTCAAGCCCCACATCATTGCCGACCAGCCCAAGAACTCAAGATAACGACCTGGATTTTGACCCCTCCAGGGTTCCTCCCCCTCTCTCCGGTAATTTACACCATTTTCAATCATTTAATTATATTATATTTAGTAGAGCGGCAACAAGCCTTCATACAGCATGCATAATGTAGGTACTGTATTTTATAAATACTTATAGACATTCATTGTATTGCGATTTTATTTTTACAGTATTGTTTATGCATGTTTTCTAGATTCCCCAGAGCGAGTCCCATCCCCAGACTTCGGAACCGGAACTTCTACAGACCTGTTTGGAAATGAGGATCTATTTGGTACAGGTGGTCTTGGTGCTAAATCTTCCAAATCTACACCCCGTGATACTTCTATATTAAGCAGTGGTGCTAATGATGATGACTTATTTTCTGGAAAATCTATCGATTTCCCAAAGTCTAAAAGAAAAACTGATGATCTTGATGATCTTTTTACAAAGCCTGTGCATGATACTCCATCAAATAGAACAACATCGAATGATGATGATTTATTTTCTGCCGTGCCAAAAACATCCTCAGCAAAGGAAGAAATAAAAACTTCAGTCAAGGATATAGAAAGTGGGACCAAGCCTAAAGCAGGAGTTAGTGCAGATGATGACGATGATGACATTTTTGCTATAAAAAAATCAAAACCTAAAGCTAAACCTTCTCCGATTATTGAAGATGATGATGATGATATATTTGCATCATCTTCTGTGAACAAACCTAAATCAGCAGAGACAAAATCTGGTGAAAAGATGGCAAATGGTCAACCAGCAGCCAAGAAAGGTAACTTTGTTAAGATATTTTGGCATCCTGTGAATGTACAGCGAGCTATGTCCTAAAGCATCAGAAAAATAGGCATTGTGTATATATATTAAGCTTGTTTTGTTTTCTTAATAAAAAAGAAGAAAAGAAAGACATATCGGTCATTGAAATTAGTCTTTTAGATGAACAAGCCTGAATTCACTCTACTGCTTGGCATAACATTTTTTAACAAGCCCTGCTATATAAAACCCAGAATTTAAGCAAGACCGGAAAGCATTTTACCAGTGCAGGGCTTGCGGGCTTGTGCTAATTTCAACCACTGATATATTGTCAAAGCCTTTGTGTTGCTCTTTACGAATATATTGGTCAAGTTATGTACTCAAATATAGTAATGGACAGAGAAAAAACAGACAGCATCCATTTGTAGTCAACTCACATATATTGATGGTGTTATATATTTAACTTCTATTCTAAATTACAGAAATTAATACAAAATAATTTTATAGATTTAATTACTATTTAAATAATACAAATTATTTTACAGATTTTATAATTATTTAATAAATACAAATTACTTTACAGACATCATTATTATTAATGTTTTCATTATTCATCATTATAAAAACATAATTATAATAATCCTGTAAAAATTCAGTGTTTATTTTACTTTTTTACTAGATGCCAAAACCTCCGAGAAAACTGCAATGGAAGATGATGATGATTTATTTGCTGCAGCTGTAAAAACAGATAAAAAGAAAACAAAGAAGGTATAATAATTTATCAAAGCATTCAACTACTACTGTACGGTACTATTGTGTTTTGTACGCTGTACATTAAAAATAATTCTGATGAAAGAAAGTTTTCTGTTTTTTTCTCTTCAAAATTGGATTGTATGATTCAAACATGATCTCGCTTCATATGACGAAAACAATTAGTTTAAAGATTTAAAAAAAATTAATCATTGGGAATTACAATGGCAAGTCCCTGCCCATTTTGAATGGAGACAATTCATATTCACGTTTTTGTTAAAAATATTTAATAATTAAATGTTTTGATTGATTTTATAAATTGACATTGTAATTTATAGTCCGACTAGAATTAATTTATTTAGCTTGAAAATCTAAATTTCGTATGAAGTTTGTCTTAAGATCCATGAACTCCAAACTTTGTTGAAAAAAGAGTTTAAGGGGAGAAATAGAGGATCCAGAGTAGGGTAAACAATCAATGTCACTACACACTGGGCCGATTGTTTCAAAACTTTGTAAAGGTTAACTACGTGATTAACGACATAGTTGTTAACTTCTAGACATGAACTATTTCATGATGTGTTCACATACTTCTAAAAAAAAGAAAAAAACATGGCATTAGCGCAGTATTCTAAGCTTTAGCTAAGCGTATGTACTTTTCAGGAAGCTGTGCTTATTTCAAGCATGGATTCCTTCCAATGAGGAACAAACCTATAACTGCTAGTTCTGTTGCATGCATTACACTCTGATTTATATCATAAATGAAGTCACCATAATGAACTCACATCATTATATATTTTTTATGTATTACTAGTTTAATAACTATCCAGTGTGAAGTTACATCATTAATAAATAGCTTTGAAAATGGGTGTGCTATATAGCAGCGTTGTATGTTTTTAGTGCGGTAATTCGACATAACAGTATTTATTATATAAATAGAAGCTCACATTTGTGGTCATTCAATACGAAATTTATTAAACTCACCGAACGTTTTTTTATCAATTTTAGAAAATGAGTTTGATAAATTCTGTTTTATATGACTACTCACCTGAGATCCACTATATACAGAACGTTAACACTGCAGTCCTTTTGTTTATGCTAGGAACAGCACTTTGCCTCAATTTTTGTAACACACCACGAAACTTTTTTTTCCATATCATAGGCGATGACGAAGGATGAAGACTTGTTTGCAGACGACACAGACATTTTCAGCAACATTCCAAAGGCCAAGCCAAAAGAGAAGAAAACTAAGAAAAAGAAAGATTTAGCTGCACCAAAGAAAACCATCTTCAAGGACGACATAGGTACATACCTTGATTTAGATTAGTACATGGACGGGTAGAAATTGCAGACACGGGACGGGGTCCACGATTGCCAAATACTCGTGGGTACCATTATGTACTTTTTTAAGACGTGAAAAAAGTCAACATTCAGCTTGCAGTAAATACAGTGTTATTTCAATGTTTTAAAGCACTGTAAAGCAACAAATTTCTTCTGAAACAGAATGCAAGTACAGTTTAGAAGATATTATAATTTTGTAAAATGAAAGTATAAAGTGACAGTTTTGTTCACGTGAGCTCAGTAAGAACGCACATGAAGAAAAAATATTCTTGCATACCGTTTCTTTTATTGAATGGTTTATGAAAAGTATATTATGCAATTTCAATAAAGTGCAATCAAAAATATAAGTACCGGTATACAATACCTTTAATTAAAATTGAAAATAAATAATCGTAAAAGCGTGATTTTTAAAGGAACTATTTGATGTCGATAGTGAGTTAAAATTACTGCGCTATATGAAATTAGTACACAACGTCTCACACGCTTTTTGGTGAAATGTACAAAAGTGCATTGTCTACTAAATTTTTTCCACAAATTCATAATTTTAGGTATGCAAGAAAAAATATCAATCATGTTTTTCCGGTCAGGATCGAAAAATCCGACCCATGGGCATGCTGCGTGACCGGTAACTCGGCAAGCCTCGTTATTGGCTTACGCGCGTGCCCTCGGGTCATATTTTTCTATCCGTACCAGAAACACATGATAGATACTTATAGTCCGTCATGTTCACTTCGACATGCAACAAGGAGCAAGCAATAAGGCTGACAAAAACACATTCAAAGCACCAAACGGTCCATAGTATTGCTGTATTGGTCCAGAACCGGGTAGTGAAATTGTACCTGGGTAGTGACCAAAATGTACCAGGCCTGCACGAACCAGTGCAAGCCCTAATCTTAATTTGTTGATTTTATTCTTATTGACTGTTAATGAAGTGTCATTAAGCTAGTCTGGTTTCATTGAGCATTACTTAGACCTACCTTATTTTTTTGCCCCGACCCTACACATTTTTATTGTCTTGAGAAATATATATTTGTCATTTGTTTGATTTTAATCTATTAAACGTTAAAAATGTACTTTCGGCTTTTGAGAATACCAGTGATGCTAATACTGAAAGGTTCATGAAACCGGAAACCCTTTTTGAATGCCTTATAATCCCCAATCCAGATATTCAAATGAAATTTAGTACAAACTTCAAGGAACAATAGACAAGAAAAAATGCTTTTTCCCGTAGTTTCTACTAACATTTTTTAACATTTCAAGTTCCTTAAAACAAGATCAAGCCACTATTTTGGGTTTGGAATGAATTGTATAATGTTTATTTCTTCAAGGGTCTTTATACTTCAATAAAGAAATATCTTATTATCGATATTCACAATAAACCATTTTCCATTTATTAAAATGAAATTTAAGTATATATTTTGGCTGATTGATATAAGCTATTTAAGCCTGTTAAACTTGAGAAGTTTTAAGAAATTGGAGCCTGAAAGTCAATTTCTTGGGTAGAAACCAGTACTGGAGTCTTTTTTGAGCGTTCATAAGAAAGTACCCCTAATGGGGATCGAACCCACCTCTTGGGTGAGAGGCGGACACCTACACCACTAGACCATTATCTCACATTCTTTTGTAGACCAATTACTGCAGATAGGAATTGAATTGTTGAATCTAGGTCAGGAAGAAATTTTTCTTGTTTTTATGCCCCCGAAGGTTGCCATGTTAAAATTGCACTGCTCGCCCGTCAGGCTCAATTTCTCATTTTGGACTGTAACTTTCTCAGCGATGGACAGATTTTTAAAATAACTTGCTACATGTGTTCAACATACCAAGATGACTCGTCGCATGCAAGACCTGTATCCCTTCCTCTAAGGTCAAGCAAGACACGTGTCCCTATCTCTAAGGTCAAGGTCACACTTAGTGTTTGTTCAGTCATCCAATAAGATTTTTGGATGTACAAGCCCTACTTCTTATACTATTGCTTGGCATCAAATTTTTTAACAAGCCCTGCTATATAAAACTAGAGATTGCTTTTTTGAAAAAGCGCATGTCTCCCCCATTGTGTTGTCGTAGGTGAGAAATAATCAATGATGGACATGAAATTTGTACTTCCTCCCTACCAAGTTTGGTGAACCTAGGTCAAACCATTCTCAAGATATTGAGCGGAAATGTTTTTTACATTGGGGGTCGCCGCGACCTTGACCTTTGACCTAGTGACCCCAAAAACAATAGGGATCTTCTACACCTCATGACCAACCTCCCTACCAAGTTTGGTGAACCTAGGTCAAACCGTTCTCAAGATTTTGAGCAGAAATGTTTTTTATATTGGGGGTCGCCGCGACCTTGACCTTTGACCTAGTGACCCCAAAAATAATAGGGATCCTCTACACCTCACGACCAACCTCCCTACCAAGTTTGGTGAACCTAGGTCAAACCGTTCTCAAGATTTTGAGCAGAAATGTTTTTTATATTGGGGGTCGCCGCGACCTTGACCTTTGACCTAGTGACCCCAAAAACAATAGGGATCCTCTACACCTCACGACCAACCTCCCTACCAAGTTTGGTGATCCTAGGTCATGCGGTTTTCAAGTTATCGATCGGAAACGAACAAAGCATTCTCCTGATATTGCACGGAAATATTTTTTTACATTAGAGGTCACAGCGACGTTGACCTTTGACCTTGTGACCCCCCAAAATATAGGAGTTTTCTAAACCTCATGATCAACCTCCCTACCAAGTTTGGTGAACCTAGGTCAAACCATTCTCAAGATATTGAGCGGAAATGTTTTTTACATTGGGGGTCGCCGCGACCTTGACCTTTGACCTAGTGACCCCAAAAACAATAGGGATCTTCTACACCTCATGACCAACCTCCCTACCAAGTTTGGTGAACCTAGGTCAAACCGTTCTCAAGATTTTGAGCAGAAATGTTTTTTTATATTGGGGGTCGCCGCGACCTTGACCTTTGACCTAGTGACCCCAAAAACAATAGGGATCCTCTACACCTCACGACCAACCTCCCTACCAAGTTTGGTGAACCTAGGTCAAACCGTTCTCAAGATTTTGAGCAGAAATGTTTTTATATTGGGGGTCGCCGCGACCTTGACCTTTGACCTAGTGACTCCAAAAACAATAGGGATCCTCTACACCTCACGACCAACCTCCCTACCAAGTTTGGTGATCCTAGGTCATGCGGTTTTCCAGTTATCGATCGGAAACGAAGTGTGACGTACGGACGGACTACCGGACAGGGCAAAAACAATATGTCTCCCCCAGAGAGGGGGAGACATAATTCAGAATTTAAGCAAGCCCGGAAGACATTTTACCAGGCCTGTGTTAATTTTGACCACTGTTTGTTTACTTTGGAATGCTGCATATGAGGACAAAAAGCGTATGTGGTGGTGTCAAGGTTATAACCTTCTTATATTCTTATGGTATCATGAAATAGTTGACAATGCATCTACTTCATTTTTCAGATGACATATTTGCCGATGCCTCCCCAGCGTCGAAGCCGAAGGAGAAGAAGAAGAAGTCAGTGAAATCAAAGGAGCCCACAACAACAGTTACTGATGACCCTCTCTCATAATCCGACATTCATGTTTAAATTGGCACTTTGTGTGTCTTAAATTGATCTTAAAGGATCACTTTCACTCTAATTATGCATAACGCCGAACTTTGTCATAGATTCAGCTAAAGGAGCGCCTTTATCTTAATTCATGAATAACGGGGAACTTAGTGTTATAAGATAACTAC
Organism: Mya arenaria; assembly: GCF_026914265.1. Classification (NCBI taxonomy): domain Eukaryota; kingdom Metazoa; phylum Mollusca; class Bivalvia; order Myida; family Myidae; genus Mya; species Mya arenaria. The sequence continues at coordinate 21,970,714 of NC_069131.1, read as the reverse complement.
ATAAGCTGATGTGAGCTTTTAAGCCAACTTTAATCAGGCTTAGAGTACACCTTTGTCTTTAATCAGGCTTAGAGGATCACTTTGCTTTTTTGTAACTTTGCAAGCCTCATTTAGTCAAACAAATAACATTTCCAAATCTTCTGATAAAATTTTGATGATGACATTGTATTGTTTATACTGTAATACCCGTTCAATGGCTGCATGTCATTTTAATTGACAATTGGAGCATTTTTCTATATGATTTTCTTAATAATCTCCAAATTACTGTAGATGACCAATTTTGTGATATATAGAAGAAAACTCATAACCTGTTCGAGGATTTTTTATATATAGATTTTACCTCTTGAACAAAATTTAAGCATAGAAAAACTGGTTAACTTGAAAAGTTGAAAATATCCTTTATTTATATCTTTATTGACATTTCGGCTTTCGGGCCTTTTTTCAAAATACTAACAGAAAATCTCTTAAGGCCAAAATAATGTAAATTAAGAGTCAATTAAAGGATTTATACAGGAAAGTATTTGTAAAGGATATTCCATTATGAATAATAACAATGAAATAAATGATAGTTTATTATATTATTATTATTTTTATTTATGATATATACAATATATATATATTGTTTTTTATCTGGGACTTAAATGTTGGTACATTAGTCCCAGATTTTATTTTTCAATTGTTGAATAATTGTTAAAATCATTATGATGAATATAAATTAATGAATTAAAGATGTATAGAAGTAAATCGTTCTGTTAGTTTTTGATTTGATGAATGTCAGAGGTAGATAATATGGAAAGCATATCGATGGCCTCACTTCAAAATGTCAAAGCTACAAAATCTCATGTTTTCAGTGGCAACTTTTCTAGTATTCATTCTTGTTAATTTGATCACATATTTTTTTACAAAATGCCGAAGTAACAATTTTTGTCATTACAAATTCTGAAGGTTCGCCATTTTTGCTTCTCTGTGAGATGTCCAGTCATTGCAAGACAATTTGATCACATGATGCTACACCATTATCTCATTGGACTTATTCACTCTGCATTTTGCAGTTAGAAGCTCACCTTTATGATAAAGTTTTGGTGATGTAAAAAATCTGAAACGGAAAAAAATGCAGCGTCCTCATTTTTAAGTGCGACCATCGATTTTTAGAACACTACTTTCATTTTCAGCAAATGATAGGCAATCATTAAGAGTTTCAACTTTTGGGGTTGTTTTAAAGTCTGTCCACTTAACCACTTATCTGATACAATTGACTGTGTCAATTTGTCAGCGAATGAGGTTGTATCTTGAGTCAGTAAGATGACCTGAAGTTATATATCTTAATGATAAAAAAGGACTTGTTCACTACACTCACTCCGCCCATTCTTAATCATTAAAATTTAAGTTCATGTCTTCTTACAACTTAAAAATACTGGTATAAAAAATAAGGCCTAAATAAATAATTTTTAATTTTGAGTAACATGCTCCAAATTACCGAGTAGGATAGGTAGGGGGATGGTAGGGATACTACACGGCCCCAGCAAAGGCCCCAACTGTCAAAAACTTACGCTTGTACTATTTTTAGGACACCTTGTCTGGTTGGTGATATTTGGTTGAACTTGAGCCAAATTAAGAGTGAACACTGAAAAAACAGTTGTTGCCATTTCAAGGGTCATAACTCTGGAAAGACTAAGGCGAAATGGTTGGTTACTTACCCAGAGAATCTGAGATTCTGTCCATTAACATAATTATTGTCTAAATTTATCAATTGGACAAAAGCTTATTAAGTTATTGATTGATTGAGACTGATTAAGGTGATTTCTATAATGTAAGGGCGATAACTCTTGAATGACAAGCGATTTAGCTGGTAATCAAATTTGTCAAAGATGTTATGCCCATACTATTCTGGCAAATTTTCATAATGACAGCTCATCATGTTGAACCTACATGGCAAGTTTTTTGAAAATCCTATAATGCATGGTCAAGATACAGCCAGGCCAAGGTTCAGTCAAGACGGACGCACTAACACACATACAAAAACCACCACTGCCATAATTATGTTGTGTTCACTGCAAGCGGGCTCAACAAAAACGAATTAGTAATGTTGTAATGTGGTAAATGCACAAGAGAACATACATGTTCTTTTAAACAAGAGGGCCAAGATGACCCTATACCGCTCACTTGAGTAAAACTTTGTGCTATAGACTTGTTTATAATTAAAGGGCAATAACAGGGATTTGGCTTCTCTGATGTATTATGCCCATTCACATTCTCACCAAATTGTGTGATGGTTGGACAAATGCTTAAAAAGTTATTGATAGGACAAGAGCAATATTATTTATACATGTAGGTAATTTTTCTATAATCAAAGCACAATGACTACAGCAATTTTGCGAATTATCAAACGTGCATACACATTCTGACCAAATTTGGTCATAATTGGACAAAGGGTTCAAAAGTACCTTTCTGACAAATTTCCAGGCTATTTACCGTAGGCTGAGAATGTTACCTATAGAGTGTTAACAAGGTTTTTCCATATTTTGGATCTGTGACCTAGTTATTGACCCGAGATGACCCAAATTTGAACTTGAGCTAGAAATCATCGAAACAACTTTACTGACAAATTTCCAGCCTATTTGGGCTGAAAATGTTACCTCTAGAGTGTTAACAAGGTTTTTCCATATTTTGGCTCTGTGACCTAGTTTCTGACCTGAGATGACCCATAATTATTCGAACTTGAGCTAGAAATCATCCAAAAAACCTTTCTGACAAATTTCCAGGATATTTGGACTGAAAAAGTAGCCTCTAGAGTGTTTAAATAACAAGATTTTTCTTTTTTGGGGTCATGTGACCTAGTCTTTCATCCCAGATGAAACATATTCGAACTCGTCCAAGTGATTACTGGGACAAACATCCTGACCAAGTTTTGTGACAATTGAGGCAAAAATGTGACTACTCGAGTGTTAACAAACTAAATGTGGACGACAGACGACCGACATTCATCAATCCTAATAGCTCACCCTCAGCCTACGGCTAAGGTGAGCTTAAAAGAAACGCTTGGAGTTATGTTTCTTGTTGTAAGATGGTCGTCAATAATTTTGAATTTTATTAAGTGCATCAAATGAAAGGTATAGAATTTTTTTTATTAAAATCCCAAGTTACCCTAAAACTTTTAACCTGCCCTAAAACTTTAACCTAAGTCAATCAGGGGCCATAACTTGTATTAAGGATAATATGGAGTTACGTAACCTCATTGTGTGATGGTCCTGAACAACTGTGTGAAGTATTAAGTCAATTGAATGAAGGGTATAGAAGTTATTAATATCCCAACCTGCCCTAAAACTTTAATCTAAGTTCCATAGTAAATCAGGGGCCATAATCTGTGTAAAGGATAATATGGAGTGATCTTAGCTCATTGTGTGATGGCCTTGAACAACTGTGTAAAGTGTTAAGTCAATTGAATAAAGGATATTGGACTTATAAGTGAAAATCCCAACTTGCCCTAAAACTTTAAACCAAGTAAATCAGGGGCCATAACTTGTATAAAGGATAATATGGGAGTTATGTAACCTCATTGTGTGATGATCCTGAACAAATGTGTGAAGTAATAAGTTAATTGAAGTAATGGTATAGAAGTTATTAATAAATATCCCAACCTGCCCTTAAACTTTAACGTAAGTTCCATAGATAATCAGGGGCCATAATTTGTATAAAGGATAATATGGAGTTATCTAACCTCATTATGTGATGGCCTTGAACAACTGTGTGCAGTATTAAGTTAATTGAATGAAGGGTATTGGACTTAAAAGTGAAAATCAAAAACTGCCCTAAAACTTGAACCGGACGCCGATACCGACGCCGCGGCGAGTAGTATAGCCCTTCTTTTTCTTTGAATAGTCGAGCTAAAATCATGGTTACATGACATTGTATATATAACCATTTATATAAGTGAGAACATACTAACAACCTTTAACCATTACATGTCATGCCGCAATGAAGTAAATTGAGTGGAGCTGAAGATTGAGATTCTAAATGACTCGAGCGTTTTTGTGATAATGGTGCCTGGGCCACTATTCATAAACCATTTGAAGGTATTTCCTTTGATTTTAATTCCTAAGCCTAATATTTTCTAATTTTTGGTTAACTCATCAGTCATCACATGATATAATTATATCCTAGATAATGTCAAACATATGTTTAAGGATTTGGGAGTTGTTAAATCAAGAACCATAGGCATGTTTTCGGCCCCTGGAGATGTTAAATCACAAAGCATAGTCATGTTTTAGGCTGTGGGGGTGGTTTAATCTCGAAATATGGGCACTTTTTTGCCCTTGGCTTTGTAAAATCAGGACCCATAGGCATATTTCTGCCCCTTTTTTAATCAAGAATTTATTATTAGGAACATTTTTGGCCCTGTGGAGTGTTTAATCAAGACTGCTTGCAGTGTTTTTATGGCCCTTTTTGGGACCAAAATTCGGCCCGACTCCCTTAATATATATATATATATATATATATATATATATATATATATATATTATATAAATAAATATATATATATTTAATAATAGCACTGTTGAAATAGGACCATGGAAAACTGAAGCAGAATTGAGGGAAATGTCAAATGCGACATCCATGAAATATTTCTCACAATACAATGCATCTCTGTCAAACTGTGTAATACATGTAGATACATTTATCATGTACACTCATTCATAAATTAAACAGACAAACATTCACATTTTTATTTCTCTGGTTTACTTCATTCAATGTCAATCCTATTCATTTATGAAACTAAGAAACAAACAAAAAAATCTTTAAGTAAACTATCTTAAATCACCATTGTTTAATCAGTTTTTTAGGTACAGTAAAATCTATCTTTTATATAAATTAAAATCTTTCACTTCACTCAATAAATGGTCTGTCTATTTCACTGCACTTATGTCTATGGTGATAGTTGCCGTGGTTATTTCTTTGTAGCCATTTTGTAAGCAACAAATGTCGCTCCAAGGGCCATCCAGACCTGAACCATCCGACCTTGTCTTGAGAGACCAAAAAGTCTAGCACTTCCAAATTTATCAAACTGAAAAGAACAAAGCATAACAATTTAGTTAAAAACAACAACAATTTTAAAAGGGGCGCAATACAGGTTGATGGAAAAAACACACATTTTAATTCATTTCTATGTTTAACTTGTTTCACCTTAAAGATCCCAAAACAAACCAGAGCCGTCGTAAGACAGCACGCTCGACTACGCTGCTTTGACTTAGAAGTGAATACAATAACGGTGTAATATTACCAAGTTTGGTCTCTTTATGTCAAACCTAACTAAAATTATTCGATACATAAGGTGACTTTTATGCTGCCCTCCCACCAGCCAGCCCGAACAATGATGTAAGTCATTCAAATAACTTGATTTCCCATTATAAAAATGTGGTTAAGAATATACAAATATCCCTTTCAAAAGAAATAAAAAATCAAAATAAAAAAAAATCAAGGGCCATAATTTGTATTTAGGGTTAAAATAGAGTTACGTTTCTTGTTGTAAGATGGTCGTAAATAATTTTGAATTTTATAAGTGCATTGAATGAACGGTATAGAAGTTTTTTTTATTAAAATCCCAACTTGCCCTTAACTTTTACTTGCCTAAAACTTTAACCTAAGTCAATCAGGGGCCATAACTTGTATTAAGGATATGGAGTTATGTAACCTCATTGGGTAATGGTCTTGAACAATTGTGTGAAGTCAATTGAATGAAGGGTACAGAAGTAATTAATAAACATCCCCACCTGCCCTAAAACTTTAACCTAAGTTCCATAATCAATCAGGGGCCATAATTTGTATAAAAGATAATATGGAGTTATCTAACCTCATTATGTGATGGCTCTGAACAACTGTGTGAAGTATTAAGTCAATTGAATGAATGGTATTGGAGTTTTAAGTGAAAATGCCAACTTGCCCTAAAACTTTAATCTGCCCTAAAACTTTAACCTAAATCAATCAGGGGCCATAACTTGTATTAAGGATAATATGGGGTTATGTAAGCTCATTGTGTGATGGTCCTGAACAACTTTGTGAAGTATTAAGTCAATTGAACAAAGGGTATAGAAGTTATTAATAAATATCCCAACCTGCCCTAAAACTTTATATCCAAAAGTCTAATTTCGATGACTGTATCAAGTCTTTCAAAACTTGACCTAGCTTTAGTTGATTCCTACGCCCTCTTATCACAAAAAATACTTAAAGACGCACCATTACTTCCAAGTAAGATTAAGCACATTTAATACAATTGTTTTAATATACCCAAAAAATTAACAAATGTTGAAAACAATGGTTCTTATGAAGGAAACCGAGTTTAATTTAAAAGAAATGTGCAGAAAACACAGTATTCCTACCTTATGAGACCATAGGAAATGGCAGTAAATCTTTTAGCATTCACCAATCATTTCATATTTTTGCATTTTCAGCTATTGATTACACAGTTATAATATTGTTAATAGTAATTAATATTTTCCATAAATGCATTATTTAGTATTGTGGTACTTCAGTTAGTTAGTTTCAATGCATTGTAAACATCGATACCAAGTTTATGTCAGTTTTCCACCATTTTCCTTTTTTTTTGCTATTTCATCATATAAAAATCAAAACACATATATATATATATAAAAAAAACATAATAATGAATAAATGAAAAACCTTTAACCACAGTCATCGCAATCAGACTTTTGGGTCAACAAGCCCGAATTATTATACTATTTCTTGGCATCAAATTTTTTAACAAGCCCTGCTATATAAAATTCAGAATTTGAGTAAGCCCGAAAGACATTTTACCAGTGCAGGGCTTGCGGGCTTGTGCTAATTACGACTAAGAATTTACGTTAAATTGTACCACTGTAACTACTTACTAAATAATACGTTTAAAAAAAAAATTAATTAATGATTTATAACAAGATTGTAACCGTGTATATAATAACTGAAAATGCAAAAATATTAAATGATTGGTGAGTGCTAAAAGATTTACTGTGATCTATCATTTAAGAAAAAATACCATGTTTTCTGCACATTTCTTTCAAATTATACTCAGCATCCTCCATAGAAACCATTCTTTTCGACATTTATGCATCCTTTTTGGTATATTAAAACAATTGGGCCTAAAAAAAAAATACATTTGGTTCGGGTTACCCGACCCTACCTACGGAATAGGCGCCGACCCTAACGTTTTTATAGTCAGTTTGAAAAAAAAATGAAAAACTAAAAAAAATAAAAAAATAAAAAAAAAATAAAAAAAATTCTTTTTTTTTTTGCTTTTCAATATGTAGTTTTAAACCTTAATTGCTTATATAGAAGATAACTTTAACACCATTCTCCAATGATGAAAATGACATTCTTATATAAAGTCTAAAAAAAAAAAAAATAATAAAAAAATAAAAAGCCTACCTACCCTACCTATTTTTGAAAAGGATGTAACCCTAACCAAACAATTTTTTTTTTTAGGCCTTGTATTAAATGTGCTAAATTTTAGAATTTGAAACTGAAAGTATGAGCTTGCTTACCATTAATATTCGTAGTTTTTTTTACCAAAATGTGGAAGTTTGACATCTTGTGAATAGTAAAATTTGTATATATATTAAAGATGCACACTTACTCCCAGATAATATTTACCACAATTAATAATATTGTTTTAAAATTCCAAAAATGAATAAGTGTCTAAAACAATAGTTCTTATGAAGAATACCGAGTTCAATTTGAAAGAAATGAGCATAAAACACGATATTTCTACCTTATGAGACTATAGTAGACCACAGTAAATCTTTTAGCATTCACCAATCATTTAATATTTTTGAGCTCTCTGCTATTAAATACAAGGTTACTATCTTGTTTTCAGTAATTAATATTTTCCATAAATGCATTATTTAGTAAGTAGTTAAAGGTTTATCAGTCAAAATTGATTTTTGTTATACATGTGTATGTATTGATTTTGAATAAGAGTGTCACTTTAAAAATTCAATAATGTGCAACTAAGACTAGCGAGATTCACATGTTATAATAATTTGTTTTACTTCAAGACTGATTGAAAATGTCACCATAAAAGTAACATTGACACCAGGTTTTGATATTTTGAACTTCCAAAATTTGGAAGTTTTCTAAATAATAGAGATTTTTGTACTTCCAAGGAATCAAAGTTTTAGGCCATTTCTATGCAGCAATATACTTCCAAACTTCCTTTAAAGCTGCACTCTCACAGATAGTACTTTTCAACAACCTTTTTAATTTTTGTCTTGGAACAAGCCAATTTTTGCGAAATCCAAAGAAGCCAGTTATATAAGACTGCTGACAAAAATCAGATCGCAGATTTTTATATTTAAGTTAAAAAAATGATGTTTTATGCATTTTTCTTAAATCGTTAGTGGTAACGGTTTAAGCCATAAAACATAAATTTATGAACAGAAATATGAAAATCAAAGATCTGATTTTTTTGCCAGCAATCTTATATCATATTATGTAAAAATCTGCTCTTTCAAAATAACAAAGTTGTAAAAATGGTATATCTGTGAGAGTGCAGCTTTAACGGAAGCCCTTGAATTACCGAGAAATGTATTACTTACTGAAGCTACTGACTGTCTATATAGGTGTCTATTTACAAGGGCATCAAAATGATTGCCAGCCTGCAAACCCTGACTGGCAGCATAACGATCAGCAGCAAAGTTACCAATTTGGTGCTTTAGGGAACTCATTCTCAACAATGCTCTGAAAAAATAGAAAAATAAAATCAAGTAAAATCAACATCAATTAAATGTTTGAGTTGCTCTTTTTAGTACTTAAGTTTCACTTTTGTGTTGCCTTTTTATTTTCAAGGCCTAGTATAAGTGACCCACCCCCATCCCCCAAAACCATGTATTTGTACACAGCCTCTATTAATTGATCTTAATCTGATTGCCTAATTGACTTATCAGATCTCTGATCTGAGTATCCTGCTGTGCAGTTTGGGATATTTTGGGCAACCCAAACCCGAACTGGCAAGTGATTGCTTTTTAGGCCGTACCTTTATCAGACCTACAGTACCCTTTCACAACAGATAAAGATGAAAAAAGGTAGATAATTGTCCTAACTAATGTCTCTGTAGTAAATCCTTAAAATACAATCAGGGTTTTTTTCAGCCCTTTTTGGGGCTGTAATTCAGCCATTATGATATTGACCTTTCCTGAAAAAAGGTTGTGTGTGAACAGCAGAGATGGTTATTGAAAAGCCAACAGTTAAGTTCTTTTAGCATTTAACGGTATATTCATAAATAATTCTTATATTTGTTACTGATAAATTAAATGAACAAATAAAATTAACATATTTGTTTTGTTTTTTTACCATATTTCAAGGTTGTAACGCTTTTGCAAGTTTGTTAATTTACAAAATGGGCGGATAATTGACTTCAAAGATGTTGGCAGCTGACAAGGTTCGCAATATTAATATAAACTTTCACTGAGGCAGGCTTTCAAGTGACCAGTAACCAAAAAGTAGGGATAAAAGTAGGAGGATTTTTTTGAAAAGGTAGGGAAAAATAGGGATATTAAGAGCAAAAAGAAGGGATAGTAGGTCTCTTTACTTACCTTTTTGGATGGAAATAAATGACAACCTATTCATCAATTGTTATGTACATGAAGTAATCTTTGCTTAGAAACCAGTGCTTCAAGAGGGATTCAGCTAAAGGATGAGGAGATTAACCTGGAAATGGTGTCTCTGACTTGTCAACATGCACAACTCATTCTCATCATAGAACCCCTCTTGCAGCACTGGAGACATACTGCATCAAACTTATCCAACAAAATACTAGAAATTACTTCTTATTTATATCAAGATTTAGATAATTTCAAACAATGCTTTAGTTTAAACATTTCTATTATTTCTCAAACTATTTTTACAAAAAGTAGGGATAGTAGGGCTTTTTCAAGAAAAAGTAGGAGTTACCAAAGAAGAGCTGTCACAGAGACAGCGCGCTCGACTATTCCGCCACTTTTCGGTGTATGAATTGAAAAGTTTTGGCAAACATGCATGGATCACTGTTAGATTAGATTTCAATGAAATATATGATGTGCTGAGATATTTACATATATTGAATTGGAAAATATTTGAGCTGGTACGCAAACTTTAACGTAGTCGAAAAGGGGCATAATTTTGTCAAAATGCTTGATAGAGTTACCTCCTCCTGTGTACAGGTTGGGGGCATAACGGTGAACAAGCATGCAAAGTTTCAAAGCCAGATGTCAATGGACTTTGAAAATATTTGAGGTGGTACGCATACTTTAACGTAAATTCTAAGGCCTAAAAAAAATAATTGTTTGGTTAGGGTTACATCCTTAAAAAAAATAGGTAGGGTAGGTAGGCTTTTTATTTTTTTTATTAGGTTTTATATAAGAATATAATTTTCATCATTGGAGAATGCTGTTAAAGCTATCTTCTGTACAAGCATTTAAGGTTTAAACTAATATTAAAAAGCAATTAAAAAAAAACGAATTTTTTTTTTTTTTTTAGTTTTTCTTTTTTTTTTTCAAACTGACTATAAAAACGGTAGGGTCGGCGCCTATTCCGTAGGTAGGGTCAGGTTACCCGAACCAAATGTATTTTTTTTTTAGGCCTAAGTAAAAAAGGGGCAAAATTTTGTCAAAATGCTTGATAGAGTTACCTCCTCCTGTGTACAGGCTGGGGGGCATGACGATGAACAAGTGTGCAAAGTTTCAAAGCCATATGTCAATGGACTTTGAAAATATTTGAGGTGGTACGCAAACTTTAACGTAAATTCTAAGTCGAAAAAGGGGCATAATTTTGTCAAAAAGCTTGATACAGTGACCTCCTCCTGTGTACAGGTTGGGGGCATGATGGTGAACAAGTGTGCAAAGTTTCAAAGCCATATCAATGGACTTTGAAAATATTTGTGGTGGTACGCAAACTTTAACGTAAATTCTAAGTAAAAAAGGGGCATAATTTTGTCAAAATGCTTGATAGAGTTACCTTCTCCTGTGTACAGGCTGGGGGGCATGATGGTAAACAAGTGTGCAAAGTTTCAAAGCCATATGTCAATGGACTTTGAAAATATTTGAGGTGGTACGCACTTTAACATGAGTGGTTACGCCGATGCTCGGGTGACTAGGATAGCTCTCCTTATTCTTCGAATAGTCAAGGTAAAAAGTAGGGAAAAGAAGGGCCTGCTTGAAAGCCTACTGAGGGCATTACTGAACTCTAGACATGTGTATATTTTGAATACACAAATTTTCAATACACGTTTCATTAATCATTACATTGATTTATCTGCAATCATCAACCATTATTTATTTCACCTAATGTAGGTCCAATCAACTGCAATCCAAACAAACACCTGGGAAAAGTAACGTGTAATGAAATGTGTTGTATGTGTTGTCAAACAGTACACTTTGTGACATCAGAGCATGAGCAATGTAGAGATTAAAGGCCTACAGCAATGTTATGCATTTGAATCAGTCAGTTGAATACCGCATGTTCCCATTTTACTCTAGGCTGGTTCATCAACTACCATGTGTACCATGTTCGAGTCTAGGTTTGTAAGAAAATACCATACAATTAGAAAAAGAATAATAAATAATTGTCGTCCGAGAACCTTCAAATCATGGCCAAAATGTTTGAATACACTACAAATTTGAAAGCATGGGTGTAAGATATATGCAAAATAAATTACCTTTGACAATAATTATGTGTGATGAAATATGAGTGTCTTAAAGTGTTTTTTTTTGTTGTTGTTTGGGAAACAGGGATGAGGCTGGTGGTTCAATGTGAGCCTGGACCGAATGAGGATTCAAACTTTTAGAAGAGATGATTCAGTGAATGTGGTTATGATATCCCACTCACAAGTCTGCCAGCTCATATATTACAAATTGACTTCATACATGTGAAATCCAATTATGGTAACAAACAATTTTTTGAACAAATAAATATGCGTAATCTGCTCAAAACAAGTCAGAAACACGTTCTTTGAATAATATATCAATGACCTATCCGAATTTTTAATTTTATCCGAAACAAGTTTTTTCCTGTACATTTCAATTTAACAGGTAAGAAGTAACATAAGCCAACTTCAAATAATGGAATGGTTATATTAAAATGGAAACATAATTCAATCAGTATTTAGTCAAGCATACCGTTCAATATGAATTAAAAATTGGAAAAATGTTGAAGTCCGGCGAAGGTCAATTATAAAACGATGCCCTACTGAACGGAAGGATACACGCCACTAAATAAATTTCCCAATCAGACGTGTGATATGTATATACATGGTTTCTTCATATTTTCTATAAAGTTAAACATTTTGCTCTGTTTAAACAAGTATTTTGGAGTTACAAATTGCCATTTTGTAAAGTGGGTTAAAATATTACCCGACAATCCCCAGCTGGAAAAAAATGGGGCGCAACCTTGTGCATTTTAATTATTGCCAGGCCCCCATATCTGGAATAGGCTTAATTAAGTAGCTTTTTCAATCAGCCAAAATACATACTTAAATTGAATTTTGATAAATGGAAAATGGTTTATTGTAATTATCATAAAAATATTTCCTATCTTAAGTATAAAAACTATAAAAGAAAAATTAAAGTTAATACTACGCAATTTATTGAAAACCAAAGAAAGTGAGCTTAACTTTATCCAGTTATGAGGGACTGAAGAAGTTTCGAGAAATTGGGGCCAGGTGCGTAGCTGACTGTACGCAAATACGCAGTTGCGTAATGAAATTTTGACAGGTCGAAGTTTTTCAACGGTCATACCAAAACCCTCGAATTTTAAATAAAAAACAAAAGCCGGGGGTAGGGGGTGTTCAAAGGGGTTCATATGCTGTCCGTCATCGATCTGCGTAATCCCAAATTGGCCCTTGCTACGCACCTGATTGCTATTAAATTGCTTATTTTAAGGGAAATTAGTTATAGTTTTCCTGTGCTAAAGCTCCATTTGAACACTAAACATATTCTATGAAAACAATGTGGCCTCTAACCAGTATACATGTAGCTGCGATTTTGTAAAAAAAGGGAAGTTCCGAAACAGTGAAAATATGAAATTGATTGTTTTCACTGTTCACGGCAAAGGTTTAGCCCGTTTTGCCATCAAAATCAAACATAGGCGTGCACAAAGCTGGGACACAATATCAACGCCATCATTTCCGAAATGACATTGCCAGGGTTACATGCCCAGCCAAATAAGCGCGTCTTTCTAATGGAATGCCTTTAAATAACACTTTTAGTCAGGAAATAAAAAATAAATAACATGCGGGCTTTTTCGTATAAGAAGCAATTTATTTCACCCCATGAACACCAAATGCAAAAACTGGGTGGGAAGGCCAAAATTCAAAACGTTTCAAAACTTATTTTCAGTTTTGAGGAACAGTGCTTTGAGGTCGTGTTGAGTTAACCAAAGCTTATAAAAGAAGATTTCATATGTTGGACCAAAAAGCATTTGCATTATTTCGAAAGTCTGGCATTAATATTTCTATGTTGTTGTGTCAAAATGCCCCAATGTCTTTTAGGTCTTGATGATCTCTTTTCAAATAAAATATTCAATAAGGAAAAATAGTGGATTTAATTCGATTCGTGGTTACAAAAATTCATATCTTTCTTTAAATAAAATGCTCTTATCAACTACTATCAGTCATGCGTAGCCAGTGATAAACGGTTTTTCACACCTTATCAAATTGCCTTTCAACTGGCATTGCAATTTTTACAACTTATGAAAATTATAACACTTACACTTGTTTTTGTTTTTTTTGGAACATGCATTCGGGAAAAAGTGTGAAATTTTGACCTCGAGGGAGCCATAAGGTTTTGTGCATGATTTGTGTACATGGGACCGACTATTTTGCTCGACTCCTCGACATATTTAGGTTTCGATGCAGCGTAGGTATATTTTATATGAAAATAGAAGGAAAAATGTTCGGGACCATGCTCCGACCTCGAGGGACCGCCGGTTCTCGAACGACCGCTTGTTCGAACGACCGCAGTTTTCATGTAGCTGCATTCACAACAAAGCCTCAAGACATGGTTGATTTGGAAGTACAAAATAGGACAAAGTAGGACATAAATTATTTTTATAACGATATTTTCCAAAATGCAAATACTTTGATAAGAAATTTTATAAAATCTTACTTCGTAAAATTTGCTCAAATTCTTATTGCAGCTGGGCAAGTTGTAACATATATATGTATTAAACTTGCTATGCAGCGAACCTCAAAAGTAAATAAAAAGTTTTAAATTATCTTTTGATTTGGTCATTTGTCTTGGGTACCGCGGAAGGCTCTTAAAGCTGCACTCTCACAGATATACCATTTTTACAACTTTTTTAAAAAAATTTTGTCTTGTAGAGAGCAAATTTTTGCGTAAATATCTGCAAACCAATAATATAAGTTTGCGGACAAAAAACAGATCGTAGATTTTCATATTTCCGTTCGAAAATTAATGTTTTATGGCTTAAACCGTTACTAACGGTTTAAGGAAAATGCATAAAACATCAATTTTTGAACTTAAATATAAAACTCTGCGATCTATTTTTTTGTCAGCAGTCTTATTGGACTAGTTTTCATAGATTTTCGCAAATCGTTCCAAGACAAAAAATAAAAAAAGTTGTCAAAACGTTCAATCTGTGAGAGTGCAGCTTTAACATCCCATAGAAGTAGGATCAACTACTTCAAGCTGCACTCCGAAATAGGTTTTTTGACTAAACGCTTTTAACAAAATATTGGTTTTCGAAATTGAATCTGAAAACCTGCAATCTGATTTTTTCGTGGCAGTCTTATAATCACTAGCTATTATAATCCGGGCATTTGCTGACACATGTTGTGAAGTCATTCTTTGAGATTGCATCTTTTAAAATAAAAAAAAAAACTGGTCCATTTCACTTACAGTTTGAAATACAAGTAAAACAATGATGGCTAAAAAACGTTCAAACGTATAGATACACATCGAGACTTCACAAAGCATCTTTGAAAAACAAATTAATCATTGCATCTATCAGGTTTCCACGTTTTTCCAAGGTGGGATTTATTATACGGGTTAAAATTACCTATTTTGAATGCATCAATGCCCCCGATTGTGAACATCACTTGACCTTAACTATTTAAACACATTCAAGCTTGTATTTCTTAGTAGTATGCATGCGCAATCTGGGGATACTGCCAATATTAAGATCAGAGCTATTACTGTTAAACGGTTCATAAATCATGACTTGTAATATATTGGACACTTGACAAAGCAGAACACAGTAGATATGCTATATATGCATTTATTCCTTAACTATTTTATCACAAGAATTTAACCGGAAATCACGCAAGTGTTTATTTATGACGAGATCTATCCGCACGTTGCTGTGTCACGTAATCGGGTCATGGCGATCAGTAAATTGCTGGTATCACGTGGTCGTCTTATGCCCAAAGCGATGCGATAGTCGAGAGAAGGATGGCCGTGATGGTGACTGAAAATGGAAACCGTTCATACATCACCGATCATGTCGCAAAAGTTCGGTCGAGTTATAATATAGCTATGTCGCTGTGCATTGCGGAAACGTCTAAAGACGATTTTAACATAGTATAAGCATGGTTAACAGTAAGGTTCAATTTTATCAATCAGCGCAGTGGTACTGCAGGTTTATCTCCTCTAAATGTACCCCTTTTCGGGACAAGTTCGTCTATATCATATTGCTATTTTGAAGGATTACAGTAACATGTTTTTTTGCAATTCACATGTCCATTATCAATTTGTTTGTATTTTTGGAAGTATACAGGTTGGGGTTTTTTCAAAGGAATTTAGGAACACAATGTTTCGGATTTCCAGCAGGAAACACGCACCACTATGTTTAATAAATGGCCGATGTATAAAACAATTCTATGAAATATTTTTTATGAATTTAGATGTGCTAGATTAGATTTTTCAAATATTTAAATGATGTCAATTTGTTTCTAGCCTAGATGAACTAAAACCTATTTAATATAGTTACCTGTAGGTACAGATGCTGCACCGATTGTGAATGGATCAATGACTTCAATAACATCCCTGGTGGTCATGGAATAACTACCGTCATCCACAGACTCAACGTACCTCCTTTTTCGGGCACAATCTCCGGTGGACTGTAACATTAGATATTAAATTCTCTATAAGGCCATAGGATCATGTCGGAATAAAAATGAATCGTAAAGTAGGCGCCTAATTGAAAGAATACAATGCCACACAAGTACCGCAGACAAAACGCATCAAATAGCTTGACCAATAAATTATTGCATTTAAGTGTTTGGTTGGATGTAAAAAACATGTTTATCGGGTAGAACGTAAAGAGTATTTATACCCTAATATTGCGTAGGCGGAAGGTATAAATACGTAATAGCACAAAAGACCGCAACTTTGTTAAATTTGAGTACTTCTGTTAATGATATTGTAGTAAATTTTCAAATCTTTCATGTTCTGGAAATTTAATGATACACGTGTGATCGGCTATATTTGAGACAGTGTTTCAGCTGTATTCGTTTATATTTAAGTCGGAGCACATCAACTAGTTCAAGTTATTAACAATCTTGTTAATTTGCTCTTACAGACGTAATTAGCCGTTTTGCTTGGATAAACAATTTTGTCCGAGGCGAAGCAGAGCATAAAATTAGTGTTCCTCCAAGCGAAACGGTTTCTTACGTCTGTAAGAGGCAACTTAAGAAAAAAATGAGTAACTATATCCGATTTGTACGGCGATAAGGGTATTGTATATATAAGTGAGCAAATAAATGAATTAATAAATACAGATTTATAGATCAAATAAAACCATTTACCGAAAGATATACATTAGATATTATTATCATGGCCATCTTAAATACAATGTATCGGCTAGTGGGATTACTCGAAATTCTCGTGCACTGTCCGCTTACTACCAGAAGACACGTTCAATAGCTCTGCTGGGGATAGTCGTATAATCAAGTTTAAATACTTACCAATGCTGCACAGCTTGAGCCGCTAGGGCACACTTTGATTGCACACTCGATCAACACACTAGGTTGATTAAAGAACTTGAATGCTTTTACTGTGGCCTCGTATGTGCCGGCTGTGCTCGCCTTTAACGCCACATTCGACATAAGTGCTCCACCAGGATTATTGGACGACGTGCATCTTTGATAAAAAAAAACATGTTCATATCATATGCATATTTCCTTTAATAAGTAATGTCAACATATCTGCAGTTGATTAAAAACCGACAGAAGTCAATTGTATAAAATTAAGATTACTAGTAGCTTTCAGAAGATGGCTTGATTGGTAAGTAGAAATTACTGGATACATATTCACCGATACATAAACGTTTCGGCTAGCTTGACCAATGCAGAGAAATAACTAGTTGTACTAAATTGGTTGCAACCATGGCGGGCATGGAACTAGTTCCATGGCAGAGTTTATATTATAAGAAGGAAGTTTCACATACGAGTTATTTTAGATCTGGCATTGCTGTGTTTATCATATATTCTGGCATTGCTGTGTTTATCATATGTTCTGGCATTGCTGTGTTTATCATAGATGCACTAATATATTCTGGGATTGCTGCAATACATGACAATCGTTTTCATGGAGTCGTTTTTGACGTCAGAAAGTGTTAACTCGATATAATACATACGCAAATTAACGTTTGCATAAATTTATGGATAACTATCGACCTATCAATGAAGTTTTCGGCCACCCTTAACCCTACCAAAGAATTAGCCATTTGTATACAAGGTGGTGTAGGACATATCGCAGCACGTCTGATGATGTGCAAGGCTTTATTCAGATACCTACCCGCTTGCGCCAAGCAAGGCAACAGTAAGAGCTGCGACCTTCGATGATCCGTCATGCGCAAAAGCATCGCAGCTTACTACACTAATTGTGTATACACCTGGAAATAAGATTATGGTTTTAATGTTTGAGCTCAACGTATGAAATACAGCAAAAACAACCCGGGCACAATATAATTTGCTTATGATAATGAAAAGCAAGTTTCAACAATAGCATTCTAAAATAACTTATATGCAGCTTTAATGAACGTTATACGATGTTAGAAGGCACATATCGGTAAATGCATTCTTGAACTCCATAGTTGGATAAAGGTTACATTAAAACCTTTTTAGGTCTTCGAATATTTGTGAAAAACTCTAGAAACAAGCTCATTACCAAAAGTTTAAACATTAACCCCGTTTTATGGCACAGGCATAACGCCAATGACATAGAACACATAAACAATCACAAAGAAGAAACATGGAACAACAGCACACAACACCAAACACCGTGCATATATATTATATAAAAACTAGCTCGTGGTTTTTTTTTCTAAATAAGACTTGTGGGTGCAGTAGCATTTAATTGCCCCAGTTCTAGTTAAGTAGACACAGATATTTGGCCAAGCTGGATTTTCATATCTCGCCGACGGGAAATAAAAAACAGTATCTGTATGGAACTACTTTTATTTAGTTACGCACAAGTTCCAGTGAAACCACGTGTTTAAATTTAATGTCTTTTTATGGTTCTATATATTTTCGACGATAGCCGTCTTTGTAATATATTGATACTAAAACATGTTTGGTGTCGACGGTTGATTCCTCTTATAATGTATAACTTACTTGGAACTACAATTACGTAGAGGAAATCATTTCCAACAGTTACACTGGAGATAGCTGTAGCGTCGTCATTTGTAGCCGTAATCCTCGATGATACAGTGTACGTAGGCGTTACTGTGTTCAGATCTGTGCTGATTCTGAGAAATACAAAACAGTTTTAAGAGTAGGTTGCTCAAATCTGTGCTGATTTTGGGGAATACAAAACAAGTTTTAGGGGAGTTTGCTCAAATCTGTGCCGATTCGGAGATATACAAAACAAGTTAAAGGGGAGTCTTCTCAAATCTGTGCTGATTTTGAAGAAAAAATTAAACTTGTCTAATATGAAAGTAAGCTCCAACAAAATAGGGGACACCTATGAAACTCTGTATATAGCTCACATACCTCGAAACAAAATATTCCGGAAATTACTTTTAAGGAATCAACGACATTTCATTTGAAGAATAGGAATTTAAGTGTCATGAACACCCCAAACCCCCCTACAATCCACCCCCTGACGACCACAAGTAGTTTTAGGTACGAGCTTGCACATAATCAAAGTGAATGTAATATAACTGGTCACGTTGATAACTTACCAAAACGAATTAAGATTAGTTATTGACAGATCTGTACGCGATAAACATTAAACTACACTACAAGGAGGGCGCATAGTGATTTCAACTGAGCAGTTAAGCTTATAGAAAATGGAAAAGTGTTCATATTGATCACTTACGATGCTGCAGCGCTCGCCGTCACCGTTTTACTAACTCCAGTACTGTCAATTTCGGTGCACTGCAACGAGTAAGCCTCGGCATCGCCGGCAAAAGCTTTGACGGTGGACATGTCATAGTCCGAAAACGCAACTGTGATTTGCGCATCCTGCAAAATCGGAATTATTAATTACACATTTAGAGTAGACTTTTTGAAAACCGACATGTATGACATGAAGTTCTGCAGTATGTTTTTTTTTTTCTAAATATTTCTAACGGATAAAGGCATTTCCAGTTTCATTTGTTATTAATATACACGTCTGTACTTACACGTCATTTCTTAAAATTGATGCCTACCTTTCCAGCGGCAATTTTTAGGATTCCGGAGGTTGAGTCATCTATCGTTAAAACTGTATTCGAGGAGTCAATGGCAATCTTGTTGGCTTTCGATGGAAACGTTGTTATAGAAATTAGACCGGTTTCGTCACATGCTGAAGTTTTAAAATTTATCAGAATTAGTATCAAAATATATTCAGGAGTTATATACAGGCAAAAATGGTACTTGACCGGATTACAATTACCTTTTATAATACTTAAAATGGCATACTAAGGACAAATAAGCAGATTATATATGTGTACGCCACCTTTTTAAAACCGTTCAAGTTATTGCGGAGTGAGTGGATTGCATTACATTCTTTTAAATTACATATCAAAACTTCATTTAAATTACACATCTGATGTGATGTGTATTCCGAACTCAAAAATAGAAGTTAAACCAGATATTGAATATGGCCCCAAGGGTCCAGTTAAAAGCAATTTTGACGCTAAAATGTACATTAGAAACAAAGATGAAGCTGATGATACTAACACAGGATACACGCATCTGTATTTAATAAATATCGTACCACGTTGTAGTGCGACTTTCAAAGTAAATATTGTTATACCGTTAGGAGAAAACAATTGTTAATTTTACGATTCATCGGGAAAATAAATCAAGAAAAAACGTGTTTAAGCTTAGTAAGTATCAGCTGAAATAAGAGACCGATAGTTTTTGGTTAAAGTATTTAAAGTTTTAGCATTATATTTTGACAACTTAATTCTCAAAAAAACAACACCTGTAGCCAAACTTGAAACTACAATAGTTGAATCATACATTAAAATTGTACATTTACTTTAAACATTTCAGTCATAAAGTTGTTCGTATAACAATTTCATTCCTTTATTTTGTATAATTTGTACAACTATTTACAGTTATATCCTGCCAAAATCGAAATACCCACGCTGGTAAAATGCTTTAATAAGACATGAAATATCCACATCATCGCTACATAACGGCGTTTGGTTCTAATTGTATGAAGATATTTGATTCAACACTCGAAAGGTTGTGTATTATAGTCGTGTCCACGAATGGAGTAAAAAACGAAAAATCGTGTTTAAATTTCTAACCCAGTCCAAAGCTTTGCAAACATTACACAAATCGCCCTATTGATCGAGTACATCTGGAATACCACCTGAATATCGCGTACACAAACAATGCAGATTTTAGCTTCAAATAAAACAAAAAAAACTTACTGAATACGACTGCTGCGTGTATATACAGAAAACGAGTCGCCGTCAAACACACAACCAACAATAAAACGGTGGACAGGGACATCTGGAAAAACAAACATGGTAGGATGAGGTACCTTCAATGGTGCATTGTATCTAAAATGTTAAAGTCACAATTTGGAGACGTTTCGCATTAAGCACACGATAACAAAAATGACCTATTGTAGTTTTTTGCTATACATCAGCAAATTATCAATCACTGTACAATGTACAAACAATATTTTGATTAAATGGTAGGGAAATGTTGAATAAAAACAAATTCAAATTTAACATAGTGAAAAACGAGTTTTAAGTTTCGAAGCAGAGTCAGAGAAGTTGAATACATGCATTAAAATTTGAAGCTTTCATTATAGATATATAAAACCTTTCATATAAAGTTAATATAAAATTATAAAAGCTAAAATGCAAGAAATATCCACTTACCTTGTTTTCTGGAGAAAATATGTCTTCTGAAGAATGGAGTATCTGAGGGTGGTTTATATACTCGTAATTAGGGCCATTTTCCTAGAGATCCACGGAGAAAGCAAGAATTCTCAAGGCGGGAAAACGTTGTTATGTAACTGAGAACACATTTGGACTGCTGGGGCGTAGCTACTGTAAACCTAAACGATCGATTATACTTCCAATTCTAATA
Organism: Mya arenaria; assembly: GCF_026914265.1. Classification (NCBI taxonomy): domain Eukaryota; kingdom Metazoa; phylum Mollusca; class Bivalvia; order Myida; family Myidae; genus Mya; species Mya arenaria. Next base: position 21,949,194 of record NC_069131.1, on the reverse strand, counting down.
GAGACTTTTGTTATATGTTTTCCAATGTGTCCGTTTTAGTTTTCATATCTGAAACAAAATGGTCCATAAGAAGTGGTCCATGCTGTGATTGAACAAAAATAACATAAGCTTATGTTTTGCTACCAACCACATCATTAGCACAATCAACATTTCAAAAATTCGGAACCAAAACGGAAATCTCCGAAGGTGCGGTTGATATATTTCCGAAATAATTAATGAACGTTATTGCATTCAGTACACGTGAAGATGGTTTTATCAACCAGGATCAAAATTCATCTTAGTTTATATTTGGTCAATCACCAGCATAAAAGTAACTCTAATTAGTATGATGAACATTGTACATATGCACATCCTGTAAAATACAAGTACGAAAATACTTTGTTATTCGTTCATTCCTGATATATGTTTTTGTTTAAATGTTTTTGTGTATCGGTTTTTTGTTCATTAAGCTATTGTTGTTGTTTTTTGTTTAAAAATAATTACATACATAAGGTGTTTCACCGCCCCGACTGCGTTAGTTGACTTGGCTAAATTCGGTTAAATTCGTGTGTTAACGATTAAATGCATATATATCAAATATATTGTGTTCTTCTTCGTCAAGTATCCAATATATATTCAAGCTTTAATGTTTTTACAGGTTTTTAACAGTTTAAAGAAAAATGGTTCAATAATCGTATTCTCTATGTCCCCAGATTGTGCGTACACAGTTCGATAAAAGGTTACTTTACAGGATTCACAAGTTTTTTGGATAGTTTGGATAAATTAAATTACAATTGGTCTTGGTTCCTAGGCGGGGACCACTGATGCGAATTCTAAACGGAGGAATTTTAAGGCTAACTTTCAGAGTAATATAATAAAGACGTGTAGGGAGAGGGCTTTAGAACAGCAAATCGAAATCGAGTATAGAAAGATCTACATTTTGACATGACGTGTTCAAAGATTTATGCACCGGGGTTGTAAAATGGAAAATCTTTTGTAACTGTTATGCGGTGTAAAATGGTGCTAATTAAAAGACCACTTCAATTAGGTTGCAACGTAAATTTTAGATATATCTTACGACGAATGCAGACAGATACTTATAGAATAACGCAGAGTATGTAAATTTGTTCTTGTCTAACTTTACCTACAAATAGTGAAAACATCCTTTGCTATTTCCTGGTTTCATTTAAAGATGCACTCTTACTCCCAAATACGATTTACCACAATTAATACTATTGTTTTAATATTCCAAAAATATTTAATAAATGTAGAAAACAATGGTTCTTATAAAGAATACCAAGTTAAATTTGAAAGAAACGAGCATAAAACACGGTATTTCTACCTTATGTGACTATAGTAGACAACAGTAAATCTATTAGCATTCACCAATCATTTAATATTTTTGCGCTTTCTGCTATTAAATACACGGTTACAATCTTGTAATCAGTCATTAATATTTTCCATAAATGCATTATTTAGTAAGTAGTTAGAGGTTTATCAGTCAATATTGATATTTGTCATGCATGTGTATGTATTGATTTTGAATAAGAGTGTCACTTTAATTTTATACTAACAAAAACGTATGCGATGAAATCAAATTTTCATTTTTCTTAGTAAAAGATAAGTTTATCATTTCCTGTAATAAAACAAATTAGTTATGCCCCCTTCGAAGAAGAGAAGTATATTGCTTTGCACATGTCGGTCGGTCGGTCGGTCCGTCGGTGAACTAAAGCTTGTCCGAGTGATAACTCAACAATACCTTGACGTATGGTCATTAAACTGGACATGAAGGTTGGATCTGAACATTAGGTGACACCTAATGATTTAAGCGGTCATCGGGTCAAAGGTCAAGGTCAGAGTGACCTTTAATGGTAAAATAATTTTAAATCTTGTTCTAGTGATAACTGAACAATACCTAGACCTTTAACACCAAAGCTGACATGGTGGCTGGGTCTGACCAGTAGAGGACACCTTTTTTGGGGTCATTGGGCTAAAGGTCAAGATCACAGTGACATTGAACGTTAAAAGGTTGTCCGAGTCATAACTCGACAATGCCCTCACCCATGGCCACCAAACTTGACTTGAAGGTTTGGCCTGACTAGTAGATGATTCCTCATGATTTTTGGGGTCATCATGCTTAAGACCATTGTCAGAGTGACCTTGTATGATAAACGGTTGTCTGGGAGATAACTCAACAATGCCTGTACCCATGGCCTTAAACTTGACTTGGAGGTTGAGTCTGAGCAGTAGATGACCCCTATTGATTTTATGGGTCATCGGGCCAAAGGTCAAGGTCACAGTGACCTTGAGTGCCTAAATGTTGTTCAAGTGATAAATCGACAATGCCTGCACCCATGACCCTTAAACTTTACATGGGGTTGGGCTTGACCTGTTGATAACCTTCTCTTTTGATTAAGGGTCATTGGGACATTGGGTCAAAGGTCAAGGTCACAGTGACCTTGAATGCAAAGAGCTTCTCTGTGTGATAACTTGACACCCATATTCCTCAAACTTGACATTTAGGTTTGTGGTTAACAGTTGATGACCCCTATTGATTTTGAGGTCATAGAGTCAAAGGTCATGGTCATTACTCATATTCATCATTAATATTTTGTCATATATACTTATTCCCTGCTGCTAAGAGGATACACTTTATCTGCAAATATCAGTCATCATCGGAACATTATTAAAAACTATACATACTGCCATCACACTTTGAATGGTAATAATCTTAAAACTGCCTAAAGGGCATCCTGTGTCAATTACAAATCAGCTTTCATTTCAGTCCATGTATATTTCATTCAATTGTCCAAATAATCCTGACATCATGGCGCTCAGGTGGGGGGGGGGGTAGCATGACGTCTTTTGTAATATTAGAAATTCAATTTACAGTAACCTATTCGTAGGTAATGACGGGCACTTATCGGTCATAAGTTGAGGCCATTCAAATATATTTAGCTCTACTATTAAGAGGTATTATGAAACTTTACAACTCGCAACGACGTCGGTGCCAGGTTCAACTTTTAGGGCAACATGGCATTTTCATTTAAACTCCAATACCCTTCATTCAATTCACTTAATATGTAACAGTTGTTCAGGACCATTACACCATGGGGTAACGTAACTCCATAGATATCTTAATACAAATTATGGCCCCTGATTGACTTAGTTTTAGGGCACATTGTGTCGGGTTAAAGTTTTAGGTCAACATGACATTTTCATTTAAACTCAATACCCTTCATTCATTTCACTTATTATGTAACAGTTGTTCAGGACCTTTACACAATGGGGTTACATAGCTCCATAGTTTCCTAAATACAAATTATGACCCCTGATTGACTTAGTTTTAGGGCACATTGTGTCAGGTTAAAGTTTTAGGTCAACATGACATTTTCATTTAAACTCAATACCCTTCATTCATTTCACTTAATATGTAACAGTTGTTCAGGACCATTACACAATGGGGTTACGTAACTCCATAGTTTCCTAAATACAAATTATGACCCCTGATTGACTAAGTTTTAGGGCATATTATGTCAGGTTAAAGTTTTAGGTCAACATGACATTTTCATTTAAACTCAATACCCTTCATTCATTTCACTTAATATGTAACAGTTGTTCAGGACCATTACACAATGGGGTTACGTAACTCCATAAATATCTAAATACAAATTATGGCCTCCGATTGACTTAGTTTTAGGGCATAATATGTCAGGTTAAAGTTTTAGGTCAACATGACAGTTTCATTTAAACCCAATACTCTTCATTCATTTCACTTAATATGTAACAGTTGTTCAGGACCATTACACAATGGGGTTACGTAACTCCATGTTTCCTAAATACAAATTATGACCCCTGATTGACTTAGTTTTAGGGCACATTGTGTCAGGTTAATGTTTTAGGTCAACATGACATTTTCATTTAAACCCAATACCCTTCATTCATTTCACTTAATATGTAACAGTTGTTCAGGACCATTACACAATGGGGTTACGTAACTCCATAGTTTCCTAAATTCAAATTATGACCCCTGATTGACTTAGTTTTAGGGCATATTGTGTCAGGTTAAAGTTTTAGGGCAAGTTGGTATTTGTATAACTACCTTCTATACCCTTACTTGCGATATAACATTAACCTGACACAATGTGCCCTATAACTAAGTTCCTTAGTCAATCAGGGGCCATAATTTGTGTTTAGGAAAATATGGAGTTAAGTAACCCATTGTGTACTGCCCTGAGCAATTGCGTGAAATGTTAAGTGTAGTGAATAAAGGGTTAAAGAGTTATATGTAAAAATGCTAACTTGCTATAACACCTTTATCGGACGCTGATACCGGGGCGAGTAATAAAGTCATCGTATTCTTCGAATAGTTGAGCTAAAAATACACGAAAACTGGTTCAAACAATAGCGATGTTTATGAAACTAGTGCATTTAAATGATTACACCTAAACTTATTATTAAATATTCGTACAGGGAGAATTGATATCGACATGATAGTACAAAATTTCCATATATTTTTATTGTTTGTCAAATCTTTGAAATATGATCAAACCAAAGATGCAACTTTTTGATGGAATATAAGACTAATTTTCATAGAGTGAGCATTGTTCGTTAGAGCACGCTCACTCTAATTCAACCAATCAGCATTCACTGTTTCATTGCTCCATTTCTCATGTACACGTTGTACCAATAAATGTATAAACAACCCTCCAAAATGATCACTTAATAATCATGTCTAGATTTTTATTTTCAGCATTAAACAAATTAATGTTGCAATCAATTTTCATTTCACAAGTTTGATTATCGTTTGATTACCGCGCGGCAGTCAATCCACAGCACAATCATCATTATCGATTATCGAGTTAACACAACATCACAGGTGCAATATTTAACGACGCACCGGCTGTTAAACCAAAGTGACACGCGATTCACGAATTCCTAATACACAAAAATATCTTGACATGTTTGGACAAATATACGTCCGGTTTTGTGAAGTAAAATTACGTTGATAACGAACAAATGTTCTCGATTTTTTGTCCGGTATCCTGAATTCCGAGGTTCCGGTTTTGTAGGGATTATTACATTGAAAATAGAAGGGGGAAATCGGGACAGGATTCCGGTTTTGTGGAGATCCAGTTTAGTAAGTTTCCACTGTATATAACTCCTAAAACACGATTTCCTCGAGGCAAAATGGGTCAATTTTGATGAACAGTAAAGCATGAAGCTGTATTCATAGGCCAAGAAGAATAATCTGTATTTTTTTCAGGCAATTATTTTTAAAACTTCTTTCATGGTCTAATAATAATCATTGAATATATTTTAAAAGCATGGTAACGAACGAACTTTATAAAAACTGGAATCACTATTTCATACTTGAACAATAACTAAAATGGGATGTAAATAAACAAATTCAGTGGTATTTTAAAATATTCTAAAAATTAGTTGTTACCTCGTTTGTTACATAAAAGGTTCAATGCTATATACTATTATCATGCTTTACATTATAGTTTATTCATGTCACATTTCTCAATTGTACTGATTTATTTATATGCTGATAATAAAAAATTTAGACAGTTATCAAGTTTTATGGTTTGATCGTTCATATGTTGGTATCTATTTCGTCTCAATGAAACATTAATACTGTAAACAACGGCTAATAAGATAACGAACAATGAAAAACGATCCAATGCCAGTTGAACATTGATTATATTGATCGTGGTGAATTCCGTCTAAAAGTGCAATATTATGACACACGTATAGTTATCAAAACCCTTACTAGAGTCGTTCACGACAAAACTACTATATTAGAGTACGAACTGCACCTATAGTAGTTTTGCCCCACCAGGTAAGGGCCGGGGCATGGTGTGTTTAGCTTGAACTCATAGGATATTTAGACAACCTGATGATTGCGTAAAATCCTCTTGGCATAGAGAAAGTCCAAGGGTAGCCTTCTCAACCCCGACTGTGGTGTATCATCATATGCATAAATATCAGGTCAACTTTATCCCCGAAAGACCCCCCTCCCGCTGCACCAACTACTGTGCCATATTTACGAAAAACACTGACTTGTGCATTAGGCTGTTCTCATTTTAGATATTTTTTACTGATCTCTGTTAGTATACACTCTTGTTGGTAACTAGTTCAATGGTGATAATTAAACATCAAAACAACAATTAATAATACTGAAAAAAGCATTACATCTTTTCCCACATTAATTCTTTACCCATAGAAAATTCTTGATTGAGCCGAACCAAAATACGCATTGTTTGCGGGTTACAAAATGAAATGGTATTTGGATTTTATGAGTCTTTAGATTGAAGACAAGAACCCACCTTGCTTAAGTTAACAGTCCCACTTAATCAAAGAATTAAAGAGAATTGAGTTTTTCCTGACTTTTGAGGGTTTTTAAATTTTGGTACGTATTTAAGATAAGTGATCCAATGTGGAAAAAATTTGATGTAACCGCATGACCAGTCCTGTACCAATGGCTTTGCGTCATTCATGATTGATCGCAGTTGTTAATCAAAATAGCCCCTTAATGACACATTTATAATGAAAAAATGACGTTTATATCCAAATACATGTCATGTTTTTAACACGAAAAATCCCTCCTATAGAAATTAAATTATGCATGGTATGTCTTACAGTTGTAACATATATAATTTATGATCTGGCCTTTAAAGTAAATATCGGTAAGCCGTATTGGTATGATATAAAAATATTCGGTGAAACCATGGGGTTAGTTATAGCTTAGAATGTCAAAGTTGGCCAAGCCAATTAACGCAGTCGGGGCGGTGAAACACCTTTGGTATGTATTTTTTTAAACAAAAAAACAATACCTTAATGAACAAAAATCTGATACACAAAAACATTTAAACAAAATCATATATCAGGAATGAACGAATAACAAAGTATGTTTCGTCTTATTTTACAGGATGTGCAGATATACTGTGTTCATCATACTAATTAGAGTTACTTTTATGCTGGTGATTGATTAAATACAAACTAAGATGAATTATGATCCTGGTTGATAAAACCATCTTCACATGTACTGAATGCAATAACGTTCATTAAATATTTCGGATGGACTACTTCCTACGGCCCATTTTCACGTAAGTAGTTCTGTTGCTACACAGGTGGTGTGTATTAATATATTCATGTTCAATATGTCGTGTCAGGCGACTAGTCGCGTTTCTGAAATACCGTTCTTTAAAGACTAAAAATCAATACGGGAGTTTTTTTACGTCCAGGCGCGTAGGAAGGAAATTGACATTAGGGCCGCTGAAGGGGTGGGCTTCGGAGGGGTGGCCCCTACGGTGTTTTTTCTTAATTTTAAGCATTGAAAGACTCGATTTCCATTGAGTTCAGGATTTATTTTCATGTTTTTATCTTAACCTTTTTCGGTTAAAATAGTTGATAAATATACAACTATTATCGTTTAGGCCACACCAAATTGATAACTCGTTCATCGGATATTTGTTTTGCATTTAGCAAAAAAGAGGAGCAAGCGAAGAGCGAACAAAAATATAAAGTCATTTAACTCTTGCTCACAGTTTATTCACCTATTAACTAAACACTGGTATTGTAAACAGTACAAGGATAACTTTCAGTGAAAGAATGATAACACTAAAAGATAATTCTATACAAATATTAGTTTTGAGATCAAACAAATGCTATTTGAGATCAAGCAAATGTATTTCTTAAAAATATTTAAAATGAGAGAACTTAAAATATTTTCAAAATACCCTATGCATGGCTAAGTTAAAGCCTGGACACAAGCGCCAATGGTCACAACCACCTGCCTGCCCAGTGGCATATCCAAATCTATTAACTAGGTTTTCCACTTTTCCTTAGGAAAACTTGGTTAAAAAAAATATCCATTAAAATACATTGTCATATCTCATGCCATGGAAATGACTAGACAAGGTGACTTGAAAAATATCTCTAAAATAAATATAGGCATTTGCAATCAAATATAAACTACAGCTATCACTCTTGCAATGACTACACGATTGGCCTTGGTAGCCATCTTAGTTCTGGAAGAGAATTTACAAAAATCCTACACCGTATTGTGAACCATTTCAGCACCAAATATGTCACAGAAAATTCCAGCCAGCGCCAGATTGATTTTAGGCTTTCTCGGAATTTAACACCTTTCTTTTTTAAACTTGCAGATTTTCCTTATTTTTTTTAGATATCTTGTTCAAATTTAGACAAGTAGATAGATAGATATAGATATATATAATTTTATTATGATATATGGCCTCCGGCCCAATCATTTACATATACATATATATATACAAATCAATACAACAGGTATGATAGGTCATGAAAATTATGCAATTCAATATTCATTATTCATAACGTAATATAGATATTATAGATTGGTTCTATTTTACAAGCATATCAGTGTAAGTACATAGACATATTTAACAATGTGCATCATTTCTTATAATTTAACACATATGAAGGTAATATTGATATACTATGCGTAAAATGGCAAGACGTTTTATCAATCTCACATGCTGATATAACATTCAATTCATGATTAATACACTATGCACAATGACATAAATATATGCCTATACATAATAATCATGGAAATAATTATTTCGTAGTTTAAAAGCATAGTATACAAACATAGCAGTATTTCTTATAATTAGCTCATTTCTACTTGACATCAAATTATAAAATCTTTGCAATGTTGGAAACTCATGATACATGCCAGATATGTATTTAACACGTAATTTAGAATAAAGGGGGCACCCAAGAAGGAAATGAAATTCATCCTCGACAATACATTCACAATATGGACAATATCTTTAGTCTCTATTTATTTCATAATGCCTCCCCTTTTCAATCATAAGATTGTGACAAGAACTTCTAAATCTTGCATAGCAGATTCTGACCTCTACAATATCAATAACATGTACATATAATGCAACTTCAAAGCTATCTTTGTAATTTGCAAAATGAAATAACTTGCTATTCGAGAATATTCTTTCTCTCCAAGTTTGCACATATTGGTCTTTTAGCCTTTGAACATATAGTTTAAATTCAGGATTCTAATCCAATATTTCAAACATCTTTTGGCAGACATAATAAACATAGGAAATCTCCCAAGATCAGCTAATATAGCATCATTGCAAGCACTGGGTGGGACTTTTAAATATCGTTTACAAGCAGTAACATGTGCAGATTCAATACATTGCATATGTTTTAGTCCCCACAGCTCTGATCCATATAATAGAATAGGTCTTATTTTAGTATCAAATATTTTATAGTACATCGAGTAAGGCACATAACACAAATTCTGCAGAGAAACATAGATATGATTTAGTACACGTCTTGCCTTAAGGGCAACAGATTCTGACATTTTATACAATGACAATCTACTTGTAAAATAAACACCAACATACGTAAAACCATTTACAACTTCTATACATCTGCTGCTGTACACCCATTTCTCACTTCTGGCGATTCTACCACCATTTTTAAAAGCAACAACTTTTGATTTATCAATATTAACAGTAAGCTTCATTTCTAGACAATATGTATGCAGTAAATTAATTTGCTTTTGTAACCCACTTATCGTATCCGACAGTAGAGCTATGTCATCAGCAAACATCAATAAGAATATATCTGTATAATCCGAAAAAGGTTGAATACCTTTGACATCATTATTAGACATAAAAACAGATAACTCATTTATGAACATACAGAATAAAACAGGACTAAGACTGCAACCCTGACGTAGACCAACAGGGCATGTGAATACATCTGAACATCCTTCATCCGTTTTAACATAAGCTTTAACAGAAGAATATATAGCATTAATAGCATTGTACAAATTTCCCTTTACACAATTCTGGCTAATAACATCATACAATTTTTGTCTAATAACTGAATCAAATGCCTTTTGAAAATCAATAAAGGCGACATACAAAGGTTTCTTTCGGACATATAGTTGTTTACTTATTAAAGATAACATAGTAAATGCATTGTCAATTGTACTATAATTGGTTCTAAACCCTGCTTGTGACTCACATAATTTACTGTACATATCAACATAAAATGTCAGACGTGCAGTTAAAATTGATATATATATTTTACTCAACACATCAATGAGTGCAATACCTCGAAAGTTATTAGTATTGTACTTATCTCACTTTTTATAAACAGGAATAATAATTGTTTTTGTCCATGCTGTTGGGAATGTACCCGTAGTGAATATTCTATTAAAAAGATTAACAATAAATGAAAGCAGCGGTTTAATACCATATATTAAATGTCTTGGCTTCAAATTTCCACCAACTGCCTTATCAGCCTTAAGATGTTTCGCACTTTCTATTATTTCAATGTCAGTAATAGGGGAATTAAAAATATAGTCTGTAATATCGTCAACACTGTCATCTGGTTAGCGTTCTCCCATCGGTTCTGCGTTGCCGCTCGAGTCGGTAGAAGAAAATAACTGTGAGAAATGTTCATACCATGTATCAAAGGAAATATTAGAACTGTCAACATAGCAATTGTTAGATAATTTCTTAATTTCACCCCAAAACAATTTAGAGTTATTAATATTCTGCTGCAATTTCTTGGTGTAATTCCTCTCATACTGATATCGTTTTCGCCTACATAGTAGCTTATAAGCTTTTTTCTTATCCTTATCTTAGCTATCCTCACACTTTGAATGGTCATAATCTTTAAACTGCCTTAAAGTCATCCAATGGCAATGACCAATCAGCTGTCATTTCAGTCCATGCGTATTTCGATTGTTCAAATAATCCTGACAACATGGCGCTCAGGGGGTGGTGGGGATTAATGTTTGACAAACATCTCTTGTTATAAAATGTTTATATTTTTATTGGAAATATTACCAAACATTTGCGAATATTGCATGTTTTAAAAATGTTTATTATTATTGTTTAGATTATTCTGGGAATATTACAAACATGCTGAAAAACCTGCTGTTAATTTCAATACTATGCAATGAAGATTTTGGTAATATTCCCAGAATAATTCATGTCCTACAGCAGCTCACGTGGAGCTTTTTCTTTTGGATTATTTTATTTCAATTCATCTTTTGATATGCCCAAAAATGTTTTGGTAATGTTACCAAATATTTCAAGATAATATAATTGTATTCAGGATGAATTTGAGAACGATAACGGAACATGTTCGTAATTCATTTTGGGAATATTACCAAATATTTGTGACTATTCCTAGTTTAAGAATGATATAGAAAATCTCTCGGCATAATATGGATTATTTTGGGAATGTTCTCAAAAATGTTGAAAAGCCCCAGTTTTCAATACTATACTATGAACTGTTTGGTCCTACAGAAACTATTTGTGGAGTTTTCAAAGGCTTTTTGTTGAGTTAGTCTATTTCAGTTCATCTGGTAATATTCTCAAATAATTTTGGTAATGTTACCAAATATCACGATCAAATTGGTAATATTCCCAGAAAACCTGGACATTTTATTCAGAATCCTAGCAGAAAATGTTCATCATTTATTTTGGGAATATTACCAAATATTTGTGACTTTTCATAGTTGAAGAATATTTTAGAAAATCTCCCGGCATAATATCGATAGTTTTGGGAATGTTCCCAAAAATGTTAAAACCCCCACTATAACTTTAAATACTATACTTTGAAATGTTTGGTAATATTCCCGAAAGGTTTTGGTAATGTTACCAGAAATTTCAAGATTAACATTGGTAATATTCCCAGAAAACCTGGGCATTATTTCCAAGACGAATTTTAAAATGTTAGCCGAAAATGTTCATAATTCAGAAAAATTACCAAATATTTGTGACAACCCCTAGTTTTTATTAATTTTTAGAAAACCTCTCAACATACTATGAATACTTTTGGGAATATTACCAGAAATGTTGAAAACCACATCATAACTCTTCAATACTATATTACAAAGTGTTTGGAAATATTTTCAAAATGTTTTGGTAATGTTACCAAATTTTCATATTTTGGGAATATTACCAAATATTTGTGACTTTTCATAGTTGAAGAATATTTTAGAAAATCTCTCGGCATAGTATTGATTATTCTGGGAATGTTCCCACAAATGTTGAAACCCCCACCACAACTTTCAATACTATACTACAAAGTGTTTGGAAATATTTTCAAAATGTTTTGGTAATGTTACCAAATTTTCAAGATCAAATTGGTAATATTCCCAGAAAACCTGGACATTATATTCAGATTCCTAGCAGAAAATGTTCATCATTTTTTTGGGGGAATATTACCAAATATTTGTGACTTTTCATAGTTGAAGAATATTTTAGAAAATCTCTCGGCATAGTATCGATTATTTTGGGAATGTTCCCACAAATGTTAAAACCCCCACCACAACTTTCAATACTATTCTACAAAGTGTTTGGAAATATTTTCAAAATGTTTTGGTAATGTTACCAAATTTTCAAGATCAAATTGGTAATATTCCCAGAAAACCTGGACATTAAATTCAGAATCCTAGCAGAAAATGTTCATCTTTTTTTTGGGGGGAATATTACCAAATATTTTTCATAGTTGACTTTTCCTAGTTGAAGAATATTTTAGAAAATCTCTCGGCATAGTATCGATTATTTTGGGAATGTTCCCACAAATGTTAAAACCCCCACCACAACTTTCAATACTATACTACAAAGTGTTTGGAAATATTTTCAAAATGTTTTGGTAATGTTACCAAATTTTCAAGATCAAATTAGTAATATTCCCAGAAAACCTGGACATTAAATTCAGAATCCTAGCAGAAAATGTTCATCATTTTTTTTGGGAATATTACCAAATATTTGTGACTTTTCATAGTTGAAGAATATTTTAGAAAATCTCTCGGCATAGTATCGATTATTTTGGGAATGTTCCCACAAATGTTGAAACCCCCACCACAACTTTCAATACTATACTACAAAGTGTTTGGAAATATTTTCAAAATGTTTTGGTAATGTTACCAAATTTTCAAGATCATATTGGTAATATTCCCAGAAAACCTGGCATACTATGGATACTTTTGGGAATATTACCAGAAATGTTGAAAACCACACTATAACTCTTCAATACTATACTATGAAGTGTTTGGTAATATTCCCAAAGATATTTCTAATCCTACAGAAATGCTTTGAGGACATTACAAAGGGTTTCTGTTGAATAAAAATGTTACCATGCTGAAAAGGGAAAGTTGCGTTTTCCCTTTTCATTTTGCGGTTTGTTTAAATGTATATTTTTGAAGGCAACAAAAATACAAAAAATGCATCATATTTGCTAACAACAAAGAAGTTAAAATACACACGTGAAATTTTTACCTGGACAGGTGTAGTAATTATAGATGATCGATTGGAAACTGTCTTTTCAAGGTAACGGTCATCCGTATTCCCGTCAAACATGTCCGAACCAAATTCAAACTTTGGATAATCACTGTCATTCACGATGAAATTCAGCACTTTTTGCCCAGTATATATGCGTTTACTTTAAGCGGAAGCCAAATTAAAACAAACACATTTGTCCAACATTTAATCAAACTTTAAATGGTGGTAGAATTGTCATTTGTTCACGTAATTTTCAAGAATCAGGAAATGAAATAAATGTTTTCATGTTGCCAATTTAGTCTCAATCATCTAGACGCTTGTATCCGGGTCTATATCGTTCATTAACTCTAATAAGAGCGGCTGCATGATTGAGACTAGCCGGTGCTTTGATAATTGTTACGATCTAAAACACGGTTATAAGGGCTACATTCTACTAAACGAATTAGCGCACGTAAAAATAATTATTTGATTTTTTTTGCTTTTCTGAAGAAATAGGTGCGGGAAATCCGATGAACAAGTTATTAATTTGGTGTGGCCTTGGTAGCATTTATTCTTATTTGCGCAGTCTCACAATGTATGTTAAATAACAAATTAGCGCAGTTTACCTCCTAATAACGAAGCCACGAATGACTTTGGGACCATTGCGAGTTAAATGCCATGTGTTCAGTTTTTTTAGTGCCAAAAGATCTCTTTGGAAATATAAAACTTTTAGGCTGATTTGGAACGTCCATTTTAAAGTCAAACTTTAATGTGACGAGTTTGAAATAATACATATTGCTGGCTATTTAATGACAGTTCTATTTTAACGAGTAATTATATATATACTCTTAATTTCTACTTTTCAGTGCGTATACATAAGTTATTGACATGTTAAACGCAAAGAATAAATAATGAAATATAAATATGTGAACAAACAAAAAAAGTATGGTGTATGATAAAACATATAAACACAATAGCAAGAAATAAGTTTCTGTAACAGAAATTTCTTTATGAGTTACAAACCCCTAATTCACCCATCGTCAAAGCTTATTGAAAATCGAAAAATAAACCATAAACCAGGTTGGGATGTTTTAGATGCAACTCTTTGTGATTACTTAATGTTTTATAGAGAACATTATAATAAGGACTAATACATTTTATAATCGGTTGTACATGTTGACCGTGTCATAAATGAATTTGAGCGTCTTATTGAACTACAGTTTTTGAAAGATAAAAAACGATACAAATAATTATTGTCTTATTGCCTCTTCTTCCACTAACACATCTTTAATAATCCGCCGACTGTTTTCACGCCATTCACACGCCAATTAGCTAGATGGTCACAGGTTTAATTATGACCTGGTGACCGGTTTATTCAATATCGTGTCAGACTGGTATTGATATATATGCGCGTAGCTTTATTTAAAATACGATTATTAAGAAAATCGCTATCAAATATTTGCGACCCCATTGCCGATACTAGCCAGAATATTGGGACCGCGGCCGCTGCGACCCCAGCACCCGCTGCGACCCCAGCACCTACGCGCCTGACGTCGGCATACACAATTTCATCACGACCAAAATTAAAGGGTGTAACTTTTAAGTTAACCTCACACAAACTCTTTACCTTAAAACATGAAGATAAACTCAAGGCGTTTTTGCATACCTAAACTTATCAATCTTTCGCCAAATTGACATAGACAATGCGTTCATTTCGCCAGAAAAGCGCGTGTGACGTTGTTTACTGACGTCTGGCAGCGTAGTAATTTTAGACCTCTATTTAAAACCAGTTATCGTTTGGATTTAGTTTTGATTTAAGTTTGTTTACGTTAAGAGTTTCTGGTTATGACTTTTCCGACTTGTTTGTTCATTACGTGAGGCCATTCCATAGTTCAAAAGTGGGTGGGGAAGGCAAAAATTGAAAACGTTTCAAACTTATTTTCAGTTTTTAGGAACAGTCTTTTACGGAGAATAACAACCAGCCCATGATTTTAGGTCATGTTGAGTTAAAAGTTTATAAAAGATTTCATATTTTGGACCAAAAAGCATTTGCATTCTGCCAATCAATGATATAAGACTGCTGACAAAAAATCAGATCGTAGATTTTCATATTTCCGTGCGAAAATTCATGTTTTATGGCTTGAACCGTTACTAACAGTTTAAGAAAAATGCATAAAACATCAATTTTTGGACTAATATAAAAATCCGCGATCTAATTTTTTGTCAGCAGTCTTATATAGCCGGCTTCCATTGATTTTCGCAAACATTGGCTCGTTCCAAGACAAAAAATAAAATAAAAAAAGTTGTCAAAACTTTCAATCTGTGAGAGTGCAGTTTTAAGGATCTCTTTTCAAATAAAAATATTCAATAAGGAAAAATAGTGGATTTAATTCCTTTCGAGGTTACAAAAATTAATATCTTTCTTTAAATAGCTGCATTCACAAAGCCTCAAGACACGGTTGATTTGGAAGTAGGACATAAAGCATTCATTTTGATAAGAATTCTTATAAAATCTTACTTCGTAAAATTTGCTCAAATTCTTATTACAGCTGCGCAAGTTGTAACATATATATGTATTAAAGTTGCTATGAAGCGAACCTAAAAGTAAATAAGTTTTAAATCATCTTTTGATTTGGTCATTTAACGTCTTGGGTACCGCGGAAGGCTGTTAAACATCCCATGGAAGTAGGATCAACTATATACTTCAAGCTGCACTCCGATATGTTTCTTAAAAGCGTAACTAACGCTTTTAACAAAATAGGAATTTTCGAAATTGAATCTGAAAACCTGCGATCTGATCTTTTCGTAGCAGTCTTATATCATTAGTTTCAGGTTTCAAAGTTTTTCCTAGGTACCCAAAAATTAAAATTAGTCTGGAACAGGTGGGATTTATTATACGGGTTAAAATTACCTATTTTGAATGCATCAATGCCCCCGATTGTGAACATCACTTGACCTTAACTATTTAAACACATTCAAGCTTGTATTTCTTAGTAGTATGTATGCGCAATCTGGGGATACTGCCAATATTAAGGCTCGTTAAACGGTTCATAAATCATGACTTGTAATATGTTGGACACTTGACAAAGCAGAACAAAATAGATTTGATATATATGCATTTATTCCTTAACTATTTTATCACAAGAATTTAACCGGAAATCACGCAAGTGTTTATTTATGACGAGATCCATCCGCACGTTGCTGTGTCACGTAATCGGGTCATGATGATCAGTAAAGCGCTGGTATCACCTGGTCGTCTTATGCGGAAGCCCAAAGCGATGCGATAGTAGAGAGAAGGATGGCCGAGATGGTGACTGAAAATGGAAACCGTTCTTACATCAATGAGTCGCAACATTCATTGGTAAAGTAAGGTAAAGTTCGGTCGAGTTATAATATAGCTATGTCGCTGTGCATTGCGAAAACGTCTAAAGACGGTTTTAACGTATAATAAGCATTGTTAACAGTAAGGTTCAATTTTATAAATTAGCGCAGTGGTACTGTAGGTTTATCTCCTCTAAATTTACCCCTTTTCGGGACTAGTTCATCTATATCATATTGCTATTTTGAAGGTTTACAGTAAAATGGTTTTTGCAATTCACATGTACATTATCAATTTGTTTGTATTTTTGAAAGTATGCAGATCCACAATGTTTCGATTTTCCACCAGGAAACACGTACCAATGTTTAATAAATGGCCGATGTATAAAATAATTCTATTAAATAGTTTTTATGAATTTAGATGTCCTAGATTAGATTTTTTAAATATTCAAATGATGTCAATTTGTTTCTAGTCTACATGAACTAAAACCTATTTAATATAGTTACCTGTGGGTACAGATGCTGCACCGATTGTGAATGGATCAATGACTTCAATAACATCCCTGGTGGTCATGGAATAACTACCGTCATCCACAGACTCAACGTACCTCCTTTTTCGGGCACAATCTCCGGTGGACTGTAACATTAGATATTAAATTCTCTATAAGGCCAAATAAATCGTAAAGTAGGCGCCTAATTGAAAGAATACAATGCCACACAAGTACCGTAGACAAAATGCAATAAAATAGCTTGACCAATAAATGATTGCATTTAAGTGTTTGGTTGGATGTAAAAAACATGTTTATCGGGTAGAACGTAAGAGTATTTATACCCTAATATTGCGTAGGCGGAAGGTATAAATACGTAATAGCACAAAGGACCGCAACTTTGTTAAATTTGAGTACTTCTGTTAATGATATTGTAGTAAATTTTCAAATCTTTCATGTTCTGGAAATTTAATGATACACATGTGATCGGCTATATTTGAGACAGTGTTTCAGCTGTATTCGTTTATATTTAAGTCGGAGCACATCAACTAGTTCAAGTTATTAACAATCTTGTTAATTTGCTCTTACAGACGTAATTAGCCGTTTTGCTTGGATAAATTTTTTTGTCCGAGGCGAAGCAGAGAATAAAATTAGTGTTCCTCCAAGCGAAACGGTTTCTTACGTCTGTAAGAGGCAACTTAAAGAAAAAAATGAGCAACTATATCCGATTTGTACGGCGATAAGGGTATTGTATATATTAGTGAGCAAATAAATGAATTAATACAGATTTATAGATCAAATAAAAACATTTACCGAAAGATATACATTAGATATTATTATCATGGCCATCTTAAATACAATGTATCGGCTAATGGGATTACTCGAAATTCTCGTGCACTATCCGCTTACAACCAGAAGACACGTTCAATAGCTCTGCTGGGGATAGTCGTATAATCAAGTTTAAATACTTACCAATGCTGCACAGCTTGAGCCGCTAGGGCACACTTTGATTGCACACTCGATCAACACACTAGGCTGACTAAAGAACTTGAATGCTTTTACTGTGGCCTCGTATGTGCCGGCTGTGCTCGCCTTTAACGCCACGTTCGACATAAGTGCTCCACCAGCATTACTGGACGACGTGCATCTAATTGATAAAAACAAACATGTTCATATCATTATGCATATTTCCTTTAATAAGTAATGTCAACATATCTGCAGTTGATTAAAAACCGTCAGAAGTCAATTGTATAAAATTAAGATTACTAGTAGCTTTCAGAAGATGATTCGATTGGTAAGTAGAAATTACTGGATACATATTCACCAATAAATAAACGTTTCGGCTAGCTTGACCAATGCAGAGAAATAACTAGTTGTACTAAATTGGTTGCAACCATGGCGGGCATGGAACTAGTTCCATGGAGGAGTTTATATTATAAGAAGGGTCACACTTGGAAGTCTCACATACTATTTATTTTAGATCTGGCATTGCTGTGTTTATCATACATTCTGGCATTGCTGTGTTTATCATATATTCTGGCATTGCTGTGTTTATCATATATTCTGGCATTGCTGTGTTTATCATAGATGCACTAATATATTCTGGGATTGCTGCATTACATGACAATCGTTTTCATGGAGTCGTTTTTGACGTCAGAAAGTGTTAACTCGAAAAAGTTATAATGCATACGCACAAATTTATGGATAACTATCGACCTCTCAATGAAGTTTTCGGCCACCCTTAACCCTACCAAAGAATTAACCATTTGTATACAAGGTGGTGTAGGACATCTCGCAGCACGTCTGATGATGTGCAAGGCTTTATTCAGATACCTACCCGCTTGCGCCAAGCAAGGCAACAGAAAGAGCTGCGACTTTCGATGATCCGTCATGCGCAAAAGCATCGCAGCTGACTACACTAATTGTGTATACACCTGGAAATAAGATTATGGTTTCAATGTTTAAGCTCAACGTATGAAATACAGCAAAAACGAAGCCCGGGGACAATATAATTTGCTTATGGTAATGAAAAGCAAGTTTCAACAATAGCATTCTAAAATAACTTATATGCAGCTTTAATGAGCGTTATACGATGTTAGAAGGCATATATCGTTAAATGCATTCTTGAACTCCATAGTTGGATAAAGGTTACATTAAAACCTTTTTAGGTCTTCGAATATTTGTGAAAAACTCTTAGAAACAAGCTCATTACCAAAAGTTTAAACATTAACCCCGTTTTATGGCACAGGCTTAACGCCAATGACATAGAACACATAAACAATCACAAAGAAGAAACATGGAACAACAGCACACAACACCAAACACCGTGCATATATATTATATAAAAACT
Organism: Mya arenaria; assembly: GCF_026914265.1. Classification (NCBI taxonomy): domain Eukaryota; kingdom Metazoa; phylum Mollusca; class Bivalvia; order Myida; family Myidae; genus Mya; species Mya arenaria. The sequence goes on along the minus strand of NC_069131.1, from coordinate 21,929,755 downwards.
AGCTCGTGTTTTTTTTCTAAATAAGACTTGTGGGTGCAGTAGCATTTACTTGCCCCAGTTCTAGTTAAGTAGACACAGATATTTGGCCAAGGTGGAATTTCATATCTCGCCGACGGGAAATAAAAACAGTATCTGTATGGAGCTACTTTTATTTAGTTACGCACAAGTTCCAGTGAAACCACGTGTTTAAATTTAATGTCTTTATATGGTTCTATATATTTTCGACGATAGCCGTCTTTGTAATATATGAATACTAAAACATGTTTGGTGTCGACGGTTGATTCCTCTTATAATGTATAACTTACTTGGAACTACAATTACGTAGAGGAAATCATTTCCAACAGTTATACTGGAGATAGCTGTAGCGTCGTCATTTGTAGCCGTAATCCTCGATGATACAGTGTACGTAGGCGTTACTGTGTTCAGATCTGTGCTGATTCTGAGAAATACAAAACAGTTTTAAGAGTAGGTTGCTCAAATCTGTGCTGATTTTGGGGAATACAAAACAAGTTTTAGGGGAGTTTGCTCAAATCTGTGCCGATTCGGAGATATACAAAACAAGTTAAAGGGGAGTCTTCTCAAATCTGTGCTGATTTTGAAGAAAAAATTAAACTTGTCTAATATGAAAGTAAGCTCCAACAAAATAGGGGACACCTATGAAACTCTGTATATAGCTCACATACCTCGAAACAAAATATTCCGGAAATTACTTTTAAGGAATCAACGACATTTCATTTGAAGAATAGGAATTTAAGTGTCATGAACACACCAAACCCCCCTACACCCCCCCCCCCCCCTGACGACCACAAGTAGTTTTAGGTACGAGCTTGCACATAATCAATGTGAATGTAATAGAACTGGTCACGTTGATAACTTACCAAAACGAATTAAGATTAGTTATTGACAGATCTGTACGCGATAAACATTAAACTACACTACAAGGAGGGCGCATAGTAATTTCAACTGAGCAGTTAAGCTTATAGAAAATGGAAAAGTGTTCATATTGATCACTTACGATGCTGCAGCACTCGCCGTCACCGTTTTACTAACTCCAGTACTGTCAATTTCGGTGCACTGCAACGAGTAAGCCTCGGCATCGCCGGCAAAAGCTTTGACGGTGGACATGTCATAGTCCGAAAACGCAACTGTGATTTGCGCATCCTGCAAAATCGGAATTATTAATTACACATTTAGAGTAGACTTTTTGAAAACCGACATGTATGACATGAAGTTCTGCAGTATGTTGTTTTTTTTTTCTAAATATTTCTAACGGATAAAGGCATTTCCAGTTTCATTTGTTATTAATATACACGTCTGTACTTACACGTCATTTCTTAAAATTGATGCCTACCTTTCCAGCGGCAATTTTTAGGATTCCGGAGGTTGAGTCATCTATCGTTAAAACTGTATTCGAGGAGTCAATGGCAATCTTGTTGGCTTTCGATGGAAACGTTGTTATAGAAATTAGACCGGTTTCGTCACATGCTGAAGTTTTAAAATTTATCAGAATTAGTATCAAAATATATTCAGGAGTTATATACAGGCAAAAATGGTACTTGACCGGATTACAATTACCTTTTATAATACTTAAAATGGCATACTAAGGACAAATAAGCAGATTATATATGTGTACGCCACCTTTTTAAAACCGTTCAAGTTATTGCGGAGTGAGTGGATTGCATTACATTCTTTTAAATTACATATCAAAACTTCATTTAAATTACACATCTGATGTGATGTGTATTCCGAACTCAAAAATAGAAGTTAAACCAGATATTGAATATGGCCCCAAGGGTCCAGTTAAAAGCAATTTTGACGCTAAAATGTACATTAGAAACAAAGATGAAGCTGATGATACTAACACAGGATACACGCATCTGTATTTAATAAATATCGTACCACGTTGTAGTGCGACTTTCAAAGTAAATATTGTTATACCGTTAGGAGAAAACAATTGTTAATTTTACGATTCATCGGGAAAATAAATCAAGAAAAAACGTGTTTAAGCTTAGTAAGTATCAGCTGAAATAAGAGACCGATAGTTTTTGGTTAAAGTATTTAAAGTTTTAGCATTATATTTTGACAACTTAATTCTCAAAAAAACAACACCTGTAGCCAAACTTGAAACTACAATAGTTGAATCATACATTAAAATTGTACATTTACTTTAAACATTTCAGTCATAAAGTTGTTCGTATAACAATTTCATTCCTTTATTTTGTATAATTTGTACAACTATTTACAGTTATATCCTGCCAAAATCGAAATACCCACGCTGGTAAAATGCTTTAATAAGACATGAAATATCCACATCATCGCTACATAACGGCGTTTGGTTCTAATTGTATGAAGATATTTGATTCAACACTCGAAAGGTTGTGTATTATAGTCGTGTCCACGAATGGAGTAAAAAACGAAAAATCGTGTTTAAATTTCTAACCCAGTCCAAAGCTTTGCAAACATTACACAAATCGCCCTATTGATCGAGTACATCTGGAATACCACCTGAATATCGCGTACACAAACAATGCAGATTTTAGCTTCAAATAAAACAAAAAAAACTTACTGAATACGACTGCTGCGTGTATATACAGAAAACGAGTCGCCGTCAAACACACAACCAACAATAAAACGGTGGACAGGGACATCTGGAAAAACAAACATGGTAGGATGAGGTACCTTCAATGGTGCATTGTATCTAAAATGTTAAAGTCACAATTTGGAGACGTTTCGCATTAAGCACACGATAACAAAAATGACCTATTGTAGTTTTTTGCTATACATCAGCAAATTATCAATCACTGTACAATGTACAAACAATATTTTGATTAAATGGTAGGGAAATGTTGAATAAAAACAAATTCAAATTTAACATAGTGAAAAACGAGTTTTAAGTTTCGAAGCAGAGTCAGAGAAGTTAAATACATGCATTAAAATTTGAAGCTTTCATTATAGATATATAAAACCTTTCATATAAAGTTAATATAAAATTATAAAAGCTAAAATGCAAGAAATATCCACTTACCTTGTTTTCTGGAGAAAATATGTCTTCTGAAGAATGGAGTATCTGAGGGTGGTTTATATACTCGTAATTAGGGCCATTTTCCTAGAGATCCACGGAGAAAGCAAGAATTCTCAAGGCGGGAAAACGTTGTTATGTAACTGAGAACACATTTGGACTGCTGGGGCGTAGCTACTGTAAACCTAAACGATCGATTGTACTTCCAATTCTAATAGAGACTTTTGTTATATGTTTTCCAATGTGTCCGTTTTAGTTTTCATATCTGAAACAAAATGGTCCATAAGAAGTGGTCCATGCTGTGATTGAACAAAAATAACATAAGCTTATGTTTTGCTACCAACCACATCATTAGCACAATCAACATTTCAAAAATTCGGAACCAAAACGGAAATCTCCGAAGGTGCGGTTGATATATTTCCGAAATAATTAATGAACGTTATTGCATTCAGTACACGTGAAGATGGTTTTATCAACCAGGATCAAAATTCATCTTAGTTTATATTTGGTCAATCACCAGCATAAAAGTAACTCTAATTATTATGATGAACATTGTACATATGCACATCCTGTAAAATACAAGTACGACAATACTTTGTTATTCGTTCATTCCTGATATATGTTTTTGTTTCAATGTTTTTGTGTATCGGTTTTTTGTTCATTAAGCTATTGTTGTTGTTTTTTGTTTAAAAATAATTACATACATAAGGTGTTTCACCGCCCCGACTGCGTTAGTTGACTTGGCTAAATTCGGTTAAATTCGTGTGTTAACGATTAAATGCATATATATCAAATATATTGTGTTCTTCTTCGTCAAGTATCCAATATATATTCAAGCTTTAATGTTTTTTTTACAGGTTTTTAACAGTTTAAAGAAAAATGGTTCATTAATAGTATTCTCTATGTCCCCAGATTGTGCGTACACAGTTCGATAAAAGGTTACTTTACAGGATTCACAAGTTTTTTGTTGTTCAAGTGATAAATCGACAATGCCTGCACCCATGACCCTTGAACTTTACATTGGGTTGCGCTTGACCTGTTGATAACCTTCTCTTTTGATTAAGGGTCATTGGGACATTGGTCAAAGGTCAAGGTCACAGTGACCTTGAATGCAAAGAGCTTCTCTGTGTGATAACTTGACACCCATGTTCCTCAAACTTGACATTTAGGTTTGGGGTTAACAGTTGATGACCCCTATTGATTTTGAGGTCATAGAGTCAAAGGTCATGGTCATTACTCATATTCATCATTAATATTTTGTCATATATACTTATTCCCTGCTGCTAAGAGGATACCCTTTATCTGCAAATATCAGTCATCATCGGAACATTATTAAAAACTATACATACTGCCATCACACTTTGAATGGTAATAATCTTAAAACTGCCTAAAGGGCATCCTGTGTCAATTACAAATCAGCTTTCATTTCAGTCCATGTATATTTCATTCAATTGTCCAAATAATCCTGACATCATGGCGCTCAGGTGGGGGGGGGGGGGGTAGCATGACGTCTTTTGTAATATTAGAAATTCAATTTACAGTAACCTATTCGTAGGTAATGACGGGCACTTATCGGTCATAAGTTGAGGCCATTCAAATATATTTAGCTCTACTATTAAGAGGTATTATGAAACTTTACAACTCGCAACGACGTCGGTGCCAGGTTCAACTTTTAGGGCAACATGGCATTTTCATTTAAACTCCAATACCCTTCATTCAATTCACTTAATATGTAACAGTTGTTCAGGACCATTACACCATGTGGTAACGTACCTCCATAGATATCTTAATACAAATTATGGCCCCTGATTGACTTAGTTTTAGGGCACATTGTGTCGGGTTAAGGTTTTAGGTCAACATGACATTTTCATTTAAACCCAATACCCTTCATTCATTTCACTTAATATGTAACAGTTGTTCAGGACCTTTACACAATGGGGTTACATAACTCCATAGTTTCCTAAATACAAATTTTGACCCCTGATTGACTTAGTTTTAGGGCACATTGTGTCAGGTTAAAGTTTTAGGTCAACATGACATTTTCATTTAAACTCAATACCCTTCATTCATTTCACTTAATATGTAACAGTTGTTCAGGACCATTACACAATGGGGTTACGTAACTCCATAGTTTCCTAAATACAAATTATGACCCCTGATTGACTTAGTTTTAGGGCATATTATGTCAGGTTAAAGTTTTAGGTCAACATGACATTTTCATTTAAACTCAATACCCTTCATTCATTTCACTTAATATGTAACAGTTGTTCAGGACCATTACACAATGGGGTTACGTAACTCCATAAATATCTAAATACAAATTATGGCCTCCAATTGACTTAGTTTTAGGGCATAATATGTCAGGTTAAAGTTTTAGGTCAACATGACATTTTCATTTAAACTCAATACCCTTCATTCATTTCACTTAATATGTAACAGTTGTTCAGGACCATTACACAATGGGGTTACGTAACTCCATAGTTTCCTAAATACAAATTATGACCCCTGATTGTCTTAGTTTTAGGGCATATTGTGTCAGGTAAAAGTTTTAGGGCAAGTTGGTATTTGTATAACTACCTTCTATACCCTTACTTGCGATATAACATTAACCTGACACAATGTGCCCTATAACTAAGTTCCTTAGTCAATTAGGGGCCATAATTTTTGGGGTCATCAGGCTTAAGACCATTGTCAGAGTGACCTTGTATGATAAACGGTTGTCTGGGAGATAACTCAACAATGCCTGTACCCATGGCCTTAAACTTGACTTGGAGGTTGAGTCTGAGCAATAGATGACCCCTATTGATTTTATGGGTCATCGGGCCAAAGGTCAAGGTCACAGTGACCTTGAGTGCATAAATGTTGTTCAAGTGATAAATCGACAATGCCTGCACCCATGACCCTTAAACTTTACATGGGGTTGCGCTTGACCTGTTGATAACCTTCTCTTTTGATTAAGGGTCATTGGGACATTGGGTCAAAGGTCAAGGTCACAGTGACCTTGAATGCAAATAGCTTCTCTGTGTGATAACTTGACACCCATGTTCCTCAAACTTGACATTTAGGTTTGGGGTTAACAGTTGATGACCCCTATTGATTTTGAGGTCATAGAGTCAAAGGTCATGGTCATTACTCATATTCATCATTAATATTTTGTCATATATACTTATTTCCTGCTGCTAAGAGGATACACTTTATCTGCAAATATCAGTCATCATCGGAACATTATTAAAAACTATACATACTGCCATCACACTTTGAATGGTAATAATCTTAAAACTGCCTAAAGGGCATCCTGTGTCAATTACAAATCAGCTTTCATTTCAGTCCATGTATATGTCATTCAATTGTCCAAATAATCCTGACATCATGGCGCTCAGGTGGGGGGGGGGTAGCATGACGTCTTTTGTAATATTAGAAATTCAATTTACAGTAACCTATTCGTAGGTAATGACGGGCACTTATCGGTCATAAGTTGAGGCCATTCAAATATATTTAGCTCTACTATTAAGAGGTATTATGAAACTTTACAACTCGCAACGACGTCGGTGCCAGGTTCAACTTTTAGGGCAACATGGCATTTTCATTTAAACTCCAATACCCTTCATTCAATTCACTTAATATGTAACAGTTGTTCAGGACCATTACACCATGGGGTAACGTAACTCCATAGATATCTTAATACAAATTATGGCCCCTGATTGACTTAGTTTTAGGGCACATTGTGTCGGGTTAAAGTTTTAGGTCAACATGACATTTTCATTTAAACCCAATACCCTTCATTCATTTCACTTAATATGTAACAGTTGTTCAGGACCTTTACACAATGGGGTAACATAACTCCATAGTTTCCTAAATACAAATTTTGACCCCTGATTGACTTAGTTTTAGGGCACATTGTGTCAGGTTAAAGTTTTAGGTCAACATGACATTTTCATTTAAACTCAATACCCTTCATTCATTTCACTTAATATGTAACAGTTGTTCAGGACCATTACACAATGGGGTTACGTAACTCCATAAATATCTAAATACAAATTATGGTCTCCAATTGACTTAGTTTTAGGGCATAATATGTCAGGTTAAAGTTTTAGGTCAACATGACATTTTCATTTAAACTCAATACCCTTCATTCATTTCACTTAATATGTAACAGTTGTTCAGGACCATTACACAATGGGGTTACGTAACTCCATAGTTTCCTAAATACAAATTATGACCCCTGATTGACTTAGTTTTAGGGCACATTGTGTCAGGTTAATGTTTTAGGTCAACATGACATTTTCATTTAAACCCAATACCCTTCATTCATTTCACTTAATATGTAACAGTTGTTCAGGACCATTACACAATGGGGTTACGTAACTCCATAGTTTCCTAAATACAAATTATGACCCCTGATTGTCTTAGTTTTAGGGCATATTGTGTCAGGTTAAAGTTTTAGGGCAAGTTGGTATTTGTATAACTACCTTCTATACCCTTACTTGCGATATAACATTAACCTGACACAATGTGCCCTATAACTAAGTTCCTTAGTCAATCAGGGGCCATAATTTGTATTTAGGAAAATATGGAGTTAAGTAACCCATTGTGTACTGCCCTGAGCAATTATGTGAAATGTTAAGTGTAGTGAATAAAGGGTTTAAGAGTTATATGTAAAAATGCTAACTTGCTATAACACTTTTATCGGACGCTGATACCGGGGCGAGTAATAAAGTCATCGTATTCTTCGAATAGTTGAGCTAAAAATACACGAAAACTGGTTCAAACAATAGCGATGTTTATGAAACTAGTGCATTTAAATGATTACACCTAAACTTATTATTAAATATTCGTACAGGGAGAATTGATATCGACATGATAGTACAAAATTTCCATATATTTTTATTGTTTGTCAAATCTTTGAAATATGATCAAACCAAATATGCAACTTTTTGATGGAATATAAGACTAATTTTCATAGAGTGAGCATTGTTCGTTAGAGCACGCTCACTCTAATTCAACCAATCAGCATTCACTGTTTCATTGCTCCATTTCTCATGTACACGTTGTACCAATAAATGTATAAACAACCCTCCAAAATGATCACTTAATAATCATGTCTAGTTCTTTATTTTCAGCATTAAACAAATTAATGTTGCAATCAATTTTCATTTCACAAGTTTGATTATCGTTTGATTACCGCGCGGCAGTCAATCCACAGCGCAATCATCATTATCGATTATCGAGTTAACACAACATCACAGGTGCAATATTTAACGACGCACCGGCTGTTAAACCAAAGTGACACGCGATTCACGAATTCCTAATACACAAAAATATCTTGACATGTTTGGACAAATATACGTCCGGTTTTGTGAAGTAAAATTACGTTGATAACGAACAAATGTTCTCGATTTTTTGTCCGGTATCCTGAATTCCGAGGTTCCGGTTTTGTAGGGATTATTACATTGAAAATAGAAGGGGGAAATCGGGACTCTGAAAAAAGTCCGGTATCCCGAGGATTCCGGTTTTGTGGAGATCCAGTTCAGTAAGTTTCCACTGTATATAACTCCTAAAACACGATTTCCTCGAGGCAAAATGGGTCAATTTTGATGAACAGTAAAGCATGAAGCTGTATTCATAGGCCAAGAAGAATAGTCTGTATTTTTTTCAGGCAAATATTTTTAAAACTTCTTTCATGGTCTAATAATAATCATTGAATATATTTTAAAAGCATGGTAACGAACGAACTTTATACAAACTGGAATCACTATTTCATACTGGAACAATAACTAAAATGGGATGTAAATAAACAAATTCAGTGGTATTTTAAAATATTCTAAAAATTAGTTGTTACCTCGTTTGTTACATAAAAGGTTCAATGCTATATATTATTATCATGCTTTACATTATAGTTTATTCATGTCACATTTCTCAATTGTACTGATTTATTTATATGCTGATAATAAAAACTTTAGACAGTTATCAAGTTTTATGGTTTGATCGTTCATCTGTTGGTACTTATTTCGTCTCAATGAAACGTTAATACTGTAAACAACGGCTATATAAGATAACGAACAATGAAAAACGATCCAATGCCAGTTGAACATTGATCGTGGTGAATTCCGTCTAAAATTGCAATATTATGACACACGTATAGTTATCAAAACCCTTACTAGAGTCGTTTACGACAAAACTACTATATTAGAGTACGAACTGCACCTATAGTAGTTTTGCCCCACCAGGTAAGGGCCGGGGCAATTGTGTTTAGCTTGAACTCATAGGATATTTAGACAACCTGATGATTGCGTAAAATCCTCTTGGCATAAAGAAAACTCAAGGGTAGCCTTCTCAACCCCGACTGTGGTGTATCATCATATGCATAAATACCAGGTCAACTTTATCCCGGAAAGACCCCCGGCCCTCCCGATGCACCAACTACTGTGCCATATTTACGAAAAACACCGACTTGTGCATTAGGCTGTTCTCATTTTAGATATTTTTGACTTATCTATGTTAGCATACACTCTTGTTGGTAACTAGTTCAATGGTGATAATAACACATCAAAACAACTATTAATAATACTGAAAAAAGCATTACATCTTTTCCCACATTAATTCTTTAATTGAATGCATTGTTTGCGGGTTTCAAAGTGAAATGGTATTTGGATTTTATGATTCTTTAGATTGAAGACAAGAACCCACCTTGCTTAAGTTAACAGTCCCACTTAATCTAAGAATTAAAGAGAATTGAATATTTCCTGACTTTTAAGGGTTTTTAAATTTTGATACGTAATTATTATAAGGGGTCCAATGTGGAAAAAAAATTGATGTCACCGCATGACCAATCCTGTACCAATGGCTTTGCTTCATTCTAGATTGATCGCAGTTGTTAATCACATAAAAGACACATTTTTAAGAAAATATAATGTGTTGAATTGACGTTTATATCCAAAATCATTGTCATGTTTTTTAACACAAAAAATCCCTCCTGTAGAAATTAAATTATGCATGATATGTCTTACAATGGTAACATATATGATTTATGATCTGGCCTTTTTAGTAAATATCGGTCAGCCGTATCAGTATGATATGAAAATATTCGGTGAAACCATGGGGCTAGTTATAGCTTAGAATGTCAAGGTTGGCCAAGCCAACTAACGCAGTCGAGGCGGTGAAACACCTTTTGTATGTATTTTTTTAAACCAAAAATAACAATAGCTAAATGAACAAAAACCTGATAAACAAAAACATTTAAACAAAAACATATATCAGGAATGAACGAATAACAGAGTATTTTCATACTTGTGTTTTACAGGATGTGCATATGTACAATGTTCATCATACTAATTAGAGTAACTTTTATGCTGGTGATTGACCAAATACAAACTAAGATGAATTATGATCCTGGTTGATAAAACCATCTTCACGTGTACTGAATGCAATAACGTTCATTAAATATTTCGGAAATATATCAACCGCACCTTCGGAGATTTCCGTTTTGGTTCCGAATTTTTGAAATGTTGATTGTGCTAATGATGTGGTTGGTAGCAAAACATAAGCTTATGTTATTTTTGTTCAATCACAGCATGGACCACTTCCTATGGACCATTTTGTTTCAGATATGAAAACTAAAACGGACACATTGGAAAACATATAACAAAAGTCTCTATTAGAATTGGAAGTATAATTGATCGTTTAGGTTTACAGTAGCTACGCCCCAGCAGTCCAAATGTGTTCTCAGTTACATAACAACGTTTTCCCGCCTTGAGAATTCTTGCTTTCTCCGTGGATCTCTGGGAAAATGGCCCTAATTACGAGTATATAAACCACCCTCAGATACTCCATTCTTCAGAAGACATATTTTCTCCAGAAAACAAGGTAAGTGGATATTTCTTGCATTTTAGCTTTTATAATTTTATATTAACTTTATATGAAAGGTTTTATATATCTATAATGAAAGCTTCAAATTTTAATGCATGTATTTAACTTCTCTGACTCTGCTTCGAAACTTAAAACTCGTTTTTCACTATGTTAAATTTGAATTTGTTTTTATTCAACATTTCCCTACCATTTAATCAAAATATTGTTTGTACATTGTACAGTGATTGATAATTTGCTGATGTATAGCAAAAAACTACAATAGGTCATTTTTGTTATCGTGTGCTTAATGCGAAACGTCTCCAAATTGTGACTTTAACATTTTAGATACAATGCACCATTGAAGGTACCTCATCCTACCATGTTTGTTTTTCCAGATGTCCCTGTCCACCGTTTTATTGTTGGTTGTGTGTTTGACGGCGACTCGTTTTCTGTATATACACGCAGCAGTCGTATTCAGTAAGTTTTTTTTGTTTTATTTGAAGCTAAAATCTGCATTGTTTGTGTACGCGATATTCAGGTGGTATTCCAGATGTACTCGATCAATAGGGCGATTTGTGTAATGTTTGCAAAGCTTTGGACTGGGTTAGAAATTTAAACACGATTTTTCGTTTTTTACTCCATTCGTGGACACGACTATAATACACAACCTTTCGAGTGTTGAATCAAATATCTTCATACAATTAGAACCAAACGCCGTTATGTAGCGATGATGTGGATATTTCATGTCTTATTAAAGCATTTTACCAGCGTGGGTATTTCGATTTTGGCAGGATATAACTGTAAATAGTTGTACAAATTATACAAAATAAAGGAATGAAATTGTTATACGAACAACTTTATGACTGAAATGTTTAAAGTAAATGTACAATTTTAATGTATGATTCAACTATTGTAGTTTCAAGTTTGGCTACAGGTGTTGTTTTTTTGAGAATTAAGTTGTCAAAATATAATGCTAAAGCTTTAAATACTTTAACCAAAAACTATCGGTCTCTTATTTCAGCTGATACTTACTAAGCTTAAACACGTTTTTTCTTGATTTATTTTCCCGATGAATCGTAAAATTAACAATTATTTTCTCCTAACGGTATAACAATATTTACTTTGAAAGTCGCACTACAACGTGGTACGATATTTATTAAATACAGATGCGTGTATCCTGTGTTAGTATCATCAGCTTCATCTTTGTTTCTAATGTACATTTTAGCGTCAAAATTGCTTTTAACTGGACCCTTGGGGCCATATTCAATATCTGGTTTAACTTCTATTTTTGAGTTCGGAATACACATCACATCAGATGTGTAATTTAAATGAAGTTTTGATATGTAATTTAAAAGAATGTAATGCAATCCACTCACTCCGCAATAACTTGAACGGTTTTAAAAAGGTGGCGTACACATATATAATCTGCTTATTTGTCCTTAGTATGCCATTTAAAGTATTATAAAAGGTAATTGTAATCCGGTCAAGTACCATTTTTGCCTGTATATAACTCCTGAATATATTTTGATACTAATTCTGATAAATTTTAAAACTTCAGCATGTGACGAAACCGGTCTAATTTCTATAACAACGTTTCCATCGAAAGCCAACAAGATTGCCATTGACTCCTCGAATACAGTTTTAACGATAGATGACTCAACCTCCGGAATCCTAAAAATTGCCGCTGGAAAGGTAGGCATCAATTTTAAGAAATGACGTGTAAGTACAGACGTGTATATTAATAACAAATGAAACTGGAAATGCCTTTATCCGTTAGAAATATTTAGAAAAAAAACAACATACTGCAGAACTTCATGTCATACATGTCGGTTTTCAAAAAGTCTACTCTAAATGTGTAATTAATAATTCCGATTTTGCAGGATGCGCAAATCACAGTTGCGTTTTCGGACTATGACATGTCCACCGTCAAAGCTTTTGCCGGCGATGCCGAGGCTTACTCGTTGCAGTGCACCGAAATTGACAGTACTGGAGTTAGTAAAACGGTGACGGCGAGCGCTGCAGCATCGTAAGTGATCAATATGAACACTTTTCCATTTTCTATAAGCTTAACTGCTCAGTTGAAATTACTATGCGCCCTCCTTGTAGTGTAGTTTAATGTTTATCGCGTACAGATCTGTCAATAACTAATCTTAATTCGTTTTGGTAAGTTATCAACGTGACCAGTTCTATTACATTCACATTGATTATGTGCAAGCTCGTACCTAAAACTACTTGTGGTCGTCAGGGGGGGGGGGGGGGTAGGGGGGTTTGGTGTGTTCATGACACTTAAATTCCTATTCTTCAAATGAAATGTCGTTGATTCCTTAAAAGTAATTTCCGGAATATTTTGTTTCGAGGTATGTGAGCTATATACAGAGTTTCATAGGTGTCCCCTATTTTGTTGGAGCTTACTTTCATATTAGACAAGTTTAATTTTTTCTTCAAAATCAGCACAGATTTGAGAAGACTCCCCTTTAACTTGTTTTGTATATCTCCGAATCGGCACAGATTTGAGCAAACTCCCCTAAAACTTGTTTTGTATTCCCCAAAATCAGCACAGATTTGAGCAACCTACTCTTAAAACTGTTTTGTATTTCTCAGAATCAGCACAGATCTGAACACAGTAACGCCTACGTACACTGTATCATCGAGGATTACGGCTACAAATGACGACGCTACAGCTATCTCCAGTATAACTGTTGGAAATGATTTCCTCTACGTAATTGTAGTTCCAAGTAAGTTATACATTATAAGAGGAATCACCCGTCGACACCAAACATGTTTTAGTATTCATATATTACAAAGACGGCTATCGTCGAAAATATATAGAACCATATAAAGACATTAAATTTAAACACGTGGTTTCACTGGAACTTGTGCGTAACTAAATAAAAGTAGCTCCATACAGATACTGTTTTTATTTCCCGTCGGCGAGATATGAAATTCCACCTTGGCCAAATATCTGTGTCTACTTAACTAGAACTGGGGCAAGTAAATGCTACTGCACCCACAAGTCTTATTTAGAAAAAAAACACGAGCTAGTTTTTATATAATATATATGCACGGTGTTTGGTGTTGTGTGCTGTTGTTCCATGTTTCTTCTTTGTGATTGTTTATGTGTTCTATGTCATTGGCGTTAAGCCTGTGTCATAAAACGGGGTTAATGTTTAAACTTTTGGTAATGAGCTTGTTTCTAAGAGTTTTTCACAAATATTCGAAGACCTAAAAAGGTTTTAATGTAACCTTTATCCAACTATGGAGTTCAAGAATGCATTTAACGATATATGCCTTCTAACATCGTATAACGCTCATTAAAGCTGCATATAAGTTATTTTAGAATGCTATTGTTGAAACTTGCTTTTCATTACCATAAGCAAATTATATTGTCCCCGGGCTTCGTTTTTGCTGTATTTCATACGTTGAGCTTAAACATTAAAACCATAATCTTATTTCCAGGTGTATACACAATTAGTGTAGTCAGCTGCGATGCTTTTGCGCATGACGGATCATCGAAAGTCGCAGCTCTTTCTGTTGCCTTGCTTGGCGCAAGCGGGTAGGTATCTGAATAAAGCCTTGCACATCATCAGACGTGCTGCGATATGTCCTACACCACCTTGTATACAAATGGTTAATTCTTTGGTAGGGTTAAGGGCGGCCGAAAACTTCATTGAGAGGTCGATAGTTATCCATAAATTTATGCGTATGCATTATAACTTTTTCGAGTTAACACTTTCTGACGTCAAAAACGACTCCATGAAAACGATTGTCATGTAATGCAGCAATCCCAGAATATATTAGTGCATCTATGATAAACACAGCAATGCCAGAATATATGATAAACACAGCAATGCCAGAATATATGATAAACACAGCAATGCCAGATTGTATGATAAACACAGCAATGCCAGATCTAAAATAAATAGTATGTGAAACTTCCAAGTGTGACCCTTCTTATAATATAAACTCTTCCATGGAACTAGTTCCATGCCCGCCATGGTTGCAACCAATTTAGTACAACTAGTTATTTCTCTGCATTGGTCAAGCTAGCCGAAACGTTTATTTTTTGGTGAATATGTATCCAGTAATTTCTACTTACCAATCGAATTATCTTCTGAAAGCTACTAGTAATCTTAATTTTATACAATTGACTTCTGACGGTTTTTAATCAACTGCAGATATGTTGACATTACTTATTAAAGGAAATATGCATAATGATATGAACATGTTTGTTTTTATCAATTAGATGCACGTCGTCCAGTAATGCTGGTGGAGCACTTATGTCGAACGTGGCGTTAAAGGCGAGCACAGCCGGCACATACGAGGCCACAGTAAAAGCATTCAAGTTCTTTAGTCAGCCTAGTGTGTTGATCGAGTGTGCAATCAAAGTGTGCCCTAGCGGCTCAAGCTGTGCAGCATTGGTAAGTATTTAAACTTGATTATACGACTATCCCCAGCAGAGCTATTGAACGTGTCTTCTGGTTGTAAGCGGATAGTGCACGAGAATTTCGAGTAATCCCACTAGCCGATACATTGTATTTAAGATGGCCATGATAATAATATCTAATGTATATCTTTCGGTAAATGTTTTTATTTGATCTATAAATCTGTATTAATTCATTTATTTGCTCACTAATATATACAATACCCTTATCGCCGTACAAATCGGATATAGTTGCTCATTTTTTTCTTTAAGTTGCCTCTTACAGACGTAAGAAACCGTTTCGCTTGGAGGAACACTAATTTTATTCTCTGCTTCGCCTCGGACAAAAAATTTTATCCAAGCAAAACGGCTAATTACGTCTGTAAGAGCAAATTAACAAGATTGTTAATAACTTGAACTAGTTGATGTGCTCCGACTTAAATATAAACGAATACAGCTGAAACACTGTCTCAAATATAGCCGATCACATGTGTATCATTAAATTTCCAGAACATGAAAGATTTGAAAATTTACTACAATATCATTAACAGAAGTACTCAAATTTAACAAAGTTGCGGTCCTTTGTGCTATTACGTATTTATACCTTCCGCCTACGCAATATTAGGGTATAAATACTCTTACGTTCTACCCGATAAACATGTTTTTTACATCCAACCAAACACTTAAATGCAATCATTTATTGGTCAAGCTATTTTATTGCATTTTGTCTACGGTACTTGTGTGGCATTGTATTCTTTCAATTAGGCGCCTACTTTACGATTTATTTGGCCTTATAGAGAATTTAATATCTAATGTTACAGTCCACCGGAGATTGTGCCCGAAAAAGGAGGTACGTTGAGTCTGTGGATGACGGTAGTTATTCCATGACCACCAGGGATGTTATTGAAGTCATTGATCCATTCACAATCGGTGCAGCATCTGTACCCACAGGTAACTATATTAAATAGGTTTTAGTTCATGTAGACTAGAAACAAATTGACATCATTTGAATATTTAAAAAATCTAATCTAGGACATCTAAATTCATAAAAACTATTTAATAGAATTATTTTATACATCGGCCATTTATTAAACATTGGTACGTGTTTCCTGGTGGAAAATCGAAACATTGTGGATCTGCATACTTTCAAAAATACAAACAAATTGATAATGTACATGTGAATTGCAAAAACCATTTTACTGTAAACCTTCAAAATAGCAATATGATATAGATGAACTAGTCCCGAAAAGGGGTAAATTTAGAGGAGATAAACCTGCAGTACCACTGCGCTAATTTATAAAATTGAACCTTACTGTTAACAATGCTTATTATACGTTAAAACCGTCTTTAGACGTTTTCGCAATGCACAGCGACATAGCTATATTATAACTCGACCGAACTTTGCCTTACTTTACCAATGAATGTTGCGACTCATTGATGTAAGAACGGTTTCCATTTTCAGTCACCATCTCGGCCATCCTTCTCTCTACTATCGCATCGCTTTGGGCTTCCGCATAAGACGACCAGGTGATACCAGCGCTTTACTGATCATCATGACCCGATTACGTGACACAGCAACGTGCGGATGGATCTCGTCATAAATAAACACTTGCGTGATTTCCGGTTAAATTCTTGTGATAAAATAGTTAAGGAATAAATGCATATATATCAAATCTATTTTGTTCTGCTTTGTCAAGTGTCCAACATATTACAAGTCATGATTTATGAACCGTTTAACGAGCCTTAATATTGGCAGTATCCCCAGATTGCGCATACATTTTTTTAAGAAATACAAGCTTGAATGTGTTTCAATAGTTAAGGTCAAGTGATGTTCACAATCGGGGGCATTGATGCATTCAAAATAGGTAATTTTAACCCGTATAATAAATCCCACCTGTTCCAGACTAATTTTAATTTTTGGGTACCTAGGAAAAACTTTGAAACCTGAAACTAATGATATAAGACTGCTACGAAAAGATCAGATCGCAGGTTTTCAGATTCAATTTCGAAAATTCCTATTTTGTTAAAAGCGTTAGTTACGCTTTTAAGAAACATATCGGAGTGCAGCTTGAAGTATATAGTTGATCCTACTTCCATGGGATGTTAAGAGCCTTCCGCGGTACCCAAGACGTTAAATGACCAAATCAAAAGATGATTTAAAACTTATTTACTTTTAGGTTCGCTTCATAGCAACTTTAATACATATATATGTTACAACTTGCGCAGCTGTAATAAGAATTTGAGCAAATTTTACGAAGTAAGATTTTATAAGAATTCTTATCAAAATGAATGCTTTATGTCCTACTTCCAAATCAACCGTGTCTTGAGGCTTTGTGAATGCAGCTATTTAAAGAAAGATATTAATTTTTGTAACCTCGGAAGGAATTAAATCCACTATTTTTCCTTATTGAATATTTTTATTTGAAAAGAGATCCTTAAAACTGCACTCTCACAGATTGAAAGTTTTAACAACTTTTTTTATTTTATTTTTTGTCTTGGAACGAGCCAATGTTTGCGAAAATCAATGGAAGCCGGCTATATAAGACTGCTGACAAAAAATTAGATCGCGGATTTTTATATTAGTCCAAAAATTGATGTTTTATGCATTTTTCTTAAACTGTTAGTAACGGTTCAAGCCATAAAACATGAATTTTCGCACGGAAATATGAAAATCTACGATCTGATTTTTTGTCAGCAGTCTTATATCATTGATTGGCAGAATGCAAATGCTTTTTGGTCCAAAATATGAAATCTTTTATAAACTTTTAACTCAACATGACCTAAAATCATGGGCTGGTTGTTATTCTCCGTAAAAGACTGTTCCTAAAAACTGAAAATAAGTTTGAAACGTTTTCAATTTTTGCCTTCCCCACCCACTTTTGAACTATGGAATGGCCTCACGTAATGAACAAACAAGTCGGAAAAGTCATAACCAGAAACTCTTAACGTAAACAAACTTAAATCAAAACTAAATCCAAACGATAACTGGTTTTAAATAGAGGTCTAAAATTACTACGCTGCCAGACGTCAGTAAACAACGTCACACGCGCTTTTCTGGCGAAATGAACGCATTGTCTATGTCAATTTGGCGAAAGATTGATAAGTTTAGGTATGCAAAAACGCCTTGAGTTTATCTACATGTTTTAAGGTAAAGAGTTTGTGTGAGGTTAACTTAAAAGTTACACCCCTTAATTTTGGTCGTGATGAAATTGTGTATGCCGACGTCAGGCGCGTAGGTGCTGGGGTCGCAGCGGGTGCTGGGGTCGCAGCGGCCGCGGTCCCAATATTCTGGCTAGTATCGGCAATGGGGTCGCAAATATTTGATAGCGATTTTCTTAATAATCGTATTTTAAATAAAGCTACGCGCATATATATCAATACCAGTCTGACACGATATTGAATAAACCGGTCACCAGGTCATAATTAAACCTGTGACCATCTAGCTAATTGGCGTGTGAATGGCGTGAAAACAGTCGGCGGATTATTAAAGATGTGTTAGTGGAAGAAGAGGCAATAAGACAATAATTATTTGTATCGTTTTTTATCTTTCAAAAACTGTAGTTCAATAAGACGCTCAAATTCATTTATGACACGGTCAACATGTACAACCGATTATAAAATGTATTAGTCCTTATTATAATGTTCTCTATAAAACATTAAGTAATCACAAAGAGTTGCATCTAAAACATCCCAACCTGGTTTATGGTTTATATTTCGATTTTCAATAAACGTTGACGATGGGTGAATTAGGGGTTTGTAACTCATAAAGAAATTTCTGTTACAGAAACTTATTTCTTGCTATTGTGTTTACATGTTTTATCATACACCATACTATTTTTGTTTGTTCACATATTTATATTTCATTATTTATTATTTGCGTTTAATATGTCAATAACTTATATATATAAGCACTGAAAAGTGGAAATAAAGAGTATATATATATAATTACTCGTTAAAATAGAACTGTCATTAAATAGCCAGCAATATGTATTATTTCAAACTCGTCACATTAAAGTTTAATCAGCATAAAAGTTTTAAATTTCCTAAGAGATCTTTTGGCACTAAAAAAACTGAACACATGGCATTTAACTCGCAATGGTCCCAAAGTCATTCGTGGCTTCACTATTAGGAGGTAAACTGCGCTAATTTGTTATTTAACATACATTGTGAGACAGCGCAAATAAGAATAAATGCTACCAAGGCCACACCAAATTAATAACTTGTTCATCGGATTTCCCGCACCTATTTCTTCAGAAAAGCAAAAAATAAATAAACAAATATATCACTTGCGCCCGCATCATCTAAAAAAATAGTTATTTTTACGTGCGCTAATTCGTTAAGTAGAATGTAGCCCTGATAACCGTGTTTAAGATCGTTACAATTATCAAAGCACCGGCTAGTCTCAATCATGCAGCCGCTCTTATTAGAGTCAATGAACGATATAGACCCGGATACAAGCGTCTAGATGATTGAGACTAAATTGGCAACATGAAAACATTTATTTCATTTCCTGATTCTTGAAAATTACGTGAACAAATGACAATTCTACCACCATTTTAAGTTTGATTAAATTTTGGACAAATGTGTTTGTTTTAATTTGGCTTCCGCTTAAAGTAAACGCATATTTACTGGGCAAAAAGTGCTGAATTTCATCGTGAATGACAGTGATTATCCAAAGTTTGAATTTGGTTCGGACATGTTTGACGGGAATTCGGATGACCGTTACCTTGAAAAGACAGTTTCCAATCGGTCATCTATAACTACTACACCTGTCCAGGTAAAAATTTCACGTGTGTATTTTAACTCAATTCAATTTCATACGTTTATTTGACAAAGGCCACCGGCCCATAACAAAATATGTGTACATCAAAGGGCAAATATAGTATTAATGTAGTGTAGTAGTTTGCTATTAATACATAAATTATATTTCACTGAATTTTATAAAAGGTTATTTCTGGATTGCATATATCTTATACATGTTATCATGATAAACAATAGTCCTGTTAAAGAATCCTTCCACATGATATATTTTCCTGGATTTCATGTTCAGCTATCTTAATTCCTATTATTTGAGGAGATCGTCTCTTACCATAAAAGCATAATATACAAACAATGACAGATTTTGTAACAGGCTTTCTGATTTTGTACTAAGCAAACTATAAAGTTTATGTATACTTGGGTTTTCAAAATAATTAGCCGGTAAATACTTCTTTCGTAAATCAGAATAGGCAGGGCATTTAATTATAAAATGATACTCTGATTCTACGTCCCCAAAACATAGTTTACATAGTCTTTCAGTCGATGGAGTATTTGAATATCTTCCATATTCAATTTCTAATTTATGTGAAGAACATCTTAATTTAGCTAGTGAACTTCTAAACCTTCTAATTGTTAATTTGTCTAAATAGTACTCATGATCAATATTGTTTTTATGTGAACATACATTTTAAGTTTAGAACTATCCGAAGTGAGAGCTATCCATTCTTGCATGTATTGGTCCTTAAGCCTCTGTACCACTGCTGCTATAAAACTGTTCTCATTGTAAACCTTTTGCTCAATCCATACATGTCCGTATCCTAAATGGTTTAAAATGCTCTTCACACGAGATGCCCAATTAGTTTGGCCCGCGTCATGAAGCGTTATAAGCATCTGATAAACCAACTTCACATATCTGTCATTTGGCATACTGAGAATTTTAATCCAATATTTAACACCCGTTTTACCGCATATATGTGTAGGGGGAATCGTCCACAGTCTCCAAGAACAGCCAGGTTGTTAGTTTTCTGTGGCACACACATGTATCGCTTACAGGCATAATTTTGGATAATTTCAATGGAAGCCTGTCTTTCCGTTCCCCATATTTCACTGCCGTACAAGAGAATAGGCATAATTTTTGTGTCGAATATTTTGAAATACGCTGAATTGGATAGTTGGCCGAATTTGTGTAATTTCGATAGTAATGCAATCAATACACGTTTTCCTTTAAGTGCTTGTTGACTAGCCATTTTATATAGGGAAAGCTGGCTTGAGAAGTAAACACCGACGTATTCAAATCCATTAACAGTCTCCAGTTGGTGTTCCCCATAATACCATTTTTCATGCCTAAACAGAATGCCGCCGTTTTTATATACCATCACTTTAGTTTTTTGTGTGTTGACTTTAAGATTAAAATCTTCAGTAAATTCTTTTAGTAAATTGAAAAGTCTCTGTAATCCGACAACTGTATCTGAGGTAAAGGCCAAATCATCCGCAAATAGTAATGAAACGATTTCTCTCCAATCCGGAAAAAGTTGTATTCCTCTTGCTCCATTCTTTTCCAACGTTTTGACGAATTCATTCACGAAGAATACAAAAAGCATCTGTGAACATAAACAGCCTTGTTTAAGCCCTAGTGGGCATTCAAATTCTGCCGAATAATTATTTTTACTATCTCTCACTTAAATTCTTTGTTGTTAGCAAATATGATGCATTTTTTTTGTATTTTGTTGCCTTCAAAAATATACATTTAATGATTTATGCATGTTTGTTTTTATTTTGCTACAGATCAGAGTATAGTGTTTATTTAATGCATATGAAATGCATGTACAGTAATAGAAAAATAAAGTTTGGCCAAGAATCGAGCACTACTTTTCTTGTGTTATCATCAAACTGTTTGAGTAATGCAAACTACATTATGCTAAAATGAACATTTATGTATAATATTGCTTATTAAAATTTTAAATTCCTCCGATGCAGCGGATCATGAAATTCCTGTCCCCATGAGGCAACGAGGGCGTGCTCGTGGTGGAGGCCTTGGTCGCCGATGAGTCAATGTTCGTGGACAGTAGGATGACGCTAAAAAAATAACCTGACTGACATTCCTGTGTGCTTCATGCTATCCCATGAGTTTTACCATTCACATAAAAACATCAAACAAGCCGGATTGTGTATGTTTTGTAAATTTTAGTCAAAAAGGATAAAGAAAATGGTGTCAGACTGTGTGATTGGAAAAGGTATTAATCACACTTTGTGTTGCGAATAAATTGTTGTAGATTTTTTAGATGTTCATGTGTATATGGACTTCATTCAAGTGTTAAATATTTATGCTGATTGGTTTTTGTCTTTGAAAAAATATTGCATATTCTTGTATTTTCTTGATTTTTTTTGCTAAGAAAATTGGTTTGGAAGTAACGAATATACCTTTATTAACAGAAATGGATGTAGTGTAGTGGACTATTTCAGTGTTTCAAAAGATATGATGCCTATCATTGACAATTTCAGAGTTCTACAATCTGAAGAAAGTTGCCACATGCCTATAGCTATAAAATTAAAGACAGATTTTAAAAGTACGATAGGAAATGATAAAGAGCAAAATAAAAGCATGTTCTATAATCTAAACAACACAACAGCTGGAAATTATGAAGATATCCTTATTCAAAATATTAATGAAGGGCAATTTGAAGAATTGAATAATATGTTAATTGATGACAATACAGATATAGACATTATTGTAGAAACAAAATATTGCTCTCTAGTGAAACATTTTTAAAATCAGTTAAATCAAAACGATCAACAAAATCCTGGTTTGACAATGAATGTCACAAAGCTAAGAAAACAACTAGAAAGTTCCTACGCGCTTTTAGACTTAATAAAAGCCAAATTAGTCTCGTAGAATATACCAATAAGAAAAAAGCTTATAAGCTACTATGTAGGCGAAAACGATATCAGTATGAGAGGAATTACACCAAGAAATTGCAGCAGAATATTAATAACTCTAAATTGTTTTGGGGTGAAATTAAGAAATTATCTAACAATTGCTATGTTGACAGTTCTAATATTTCCTTTGATACATGGTATGAACATTTCTCACAGTTATTTTCTTCTACCGACTCGAGCGGCAACGCAGAACCGATGGGAGAACGCCAACCAGATGACAGTGTTGACGATATTACAGACTATATTTTTAATTCCCCTATTACTGACATTGAAATAATAGAAAGTGCGAAACATCTTAAGGCTGATAAGGCAGTTGGTGGAAATTTGAAGCCAAGACATTTAATATATGGTATTAAACCGCTGCTTTCATTTATTGTTAATCTTTTTAATAGAATATTCACTACGGGTACATTCCCAACAGCATGGACAAAAACAATTATTATACCTGTTTATAAAAAGGGAGATATGTACAATACTAATAACTTTCGAGGTATTGCACTCATTGATGTGTTGAGTAAAATATATATATCAATTTTAACTGCACGTCTGACATTTTATGTTGATATGTACAGTAAATTATGTGAGTCACAAGCAGGGTTTAGAACCAATTATAGTACAATTGACAATGCGTTTACTATGTTATCTTTAATAAGTAAACAACTATATGTCCGAAAGAAACCTTTGTATGTCGCCTTTATTGATTTTCAAAAGGCATTTGATTCAGTTATTAGACAAAAATTGTATGATGTTATTAGCCAGAATTGTGTAAAGGGAAATTTGTAAAATGCTATTAATGCTATATATTCTTCTGTTAAAGCTT
Organism: Mya arenaria; assembly: GCF_026914265.1. NCBI lineage: Eukaryota > Metazoa > Mollusca > Bivalvia > Myida > Myidae > Mya > Mya arenaria. The sequence goes on along the minus strand of NC_069131.1, from coordinate 21,905,956 downwards.
ATGTTAAAACGGATGAAGGATGTTCAGATGTATTCACATGCCCTGTTGGTCTACGTCAGGGTTGCAGTCTTAGTCCTGTTTTATTCTGTATGTTCATAAATGAGTTATCTGTTTTTATGTCTAATAATGATGTCAAAGGTATTCAACCTTTTTCGGATTATACAGATATATTCTTATTGATGTTTGCTGATGACATAGCTCTACTGTCGGATACGATAAGTGGGTTACAAAAGCAAATTAATTTACTGCATACATATTGTCTAGAAATGAAGCTTACTGTTAATATTGATAAATCAAAAGTTGTTGCTTTTAAAAATGGTGGTAGAATCGCCAGAAGTGAGAAATGGGTGTACAATAGCAGATGTATAGAAGTTGTAAATGGTTTTACGTATGTTGATGTTTATTTTACAAGTAGATTGTCATTGTATAAAATGTCAGAATCTGTTGCCCTTAAGGCAAGACGTGTACTAAATCATATCTATGTTTCTCTGCAGAATTTGTGTTATGTGCCTTACTCGATATATTATACTATAAAATATTTGATACTAAAATAAGACCTATTCTATTATATGGATCAGAGCTGTGGGGACTAAAACATATGCAATGTATTGAATCTGCACATGTTACTGCTTGTAAACGATATTTAAAAGTCCCACCCAGTGCTTGCAATGATGCTATATTAGCTGATCTTGGGAGATTTCCTATGTTTATTATGTCTGCCAAAAGATGTTTGAAATATTGGATTAGAATCCTGAATTTAAACAATGACAGATATGTTAGGAAATGCTATAATATGCTTTTGTATTATGATAACTTGGGCATTGAATCTTGGGTGACACATGTTAGAAAACATTTGTATATAAATGGTTTTGGATATGTATGGGAATGCCAATCTGTTGCAAATGAGAAACTTTTCTTGCATCAATATGTTCAAAGGCTAAAAGACCAATATGTACAAACTTGGAGAGAAAGGATATTCTCGAATAGCAAGTTATTTCATTTTGCAAATTACAAAGATAGCTTTGAAGTTGCATTATATGTACATGTTATTGATATTGTAGAGGTCAGAATCTGCTATGCAAGATTTAGAAGTTCTTGTCACAATCTTATGATTGAAAAGGGGAGGCATTATGAAATAAATAGAGACTAAAGATATTGTCCATATTGTGAATGTATTGTCGAGGATGAATTTCATTTCCTTCTTGGGTGCCCCCTTTATTCTAAATTACGTGTTAAATACATATCTGGCATGTATCATGAGTTTCCAACATTGCAAAGATTTTATAATTTGATGTCAAGTAGAAATGAGCTAATTATAAGAAATACTGCTATGTTTGTATACCATGCTTTTAAACTACGAAATAATTATTTCCATGATTATTATGTATAGGCATATATTTATGTCATTGTGCATAGTGTATTAATCATGAATTGAATGTTATATCAGCATGTGAGATTGATAAAACGTCTTGCCATTTTACGCATAGTATATCAATATTACCTTCATATGTGTTAAATTATAAGAAATGATGCACATTGTTAAATATGTCTATGTACTTACACTGATATGTTTGTAAAATAGAACCAATCTATAATATCTATATTACGTTATGAATAATGAATATTGAATTGCATAATTTTCATGACCTGTCATACCTGTTGTATTGATTTGTATATATATATGTATATGTAAATGATTGGGCCGGAGGCCATATATCATAATAAAATTATATATATCTATATCTATCTATCTACTTGTCTAAATTTGAACAAGATATCTAAAAAAATTAAGGAAAATCTGCAAGATTAAAAAAGAAAGGCGTTAAATTCCGAGAAAGCCTAAAATCAATCTGGCGCTGGCTGGAATTTTCTGTGACATATTTGGTGCTGAAATGGTTCACAATACGGTGTAGGATTTTTGTAAATTCTCTTCCAGAACTAAGATGGCTACCAAGGCCAATCGTGTAGTCATTGCAAGAGTGATAGCTGTAGTTTATATTTGATTGCAAATGCCTATATTTATTTTAGAGATATTTTCCAAGTCACCTTGTCTGGTCATTTCCATGGCATGAGATATGACAATGTATTTTAATGGATATTTTTTAAACCAAGTTTTCCTAAGGAAAAGTGGAAAACCTAGTTAATAGATTTGGATATGCCACTGGGCAGGCAGGTGGCTGTGACCATTGGCGCTTGTGTCCAGGCTTTAACTTAGCCATGCATAGGGTATTTTGAAAATATTTTAAGTTCTCTCATTTTAAATATTTTAAAGAAATACATTTGCTTGATCTCAAATAGCATTTGTTTGATCTCAAAACTAATATTTGTATAGAATAATCTTTTAGTGTTATCATTCTTTCACTGAAAGTTATCCTTGTACTGTTTACAATACCATTGTTTAGTTAATAGGTGAATAAACTGTGAGCAAGAGTTAAATGACTTTATATTTTTGTTCGCTCTTCGCTCGCTCCTCTTTTTTGCTAAATGCAAAACAAATATCCGATTAACGAGTTATCAATTTGGTGTGGCCTAAACGATAATAGTTTTATATTTATCAACTATTTTAACCGAAAAAGGTTTAGATAAAAACATGAAAATAAATCCTGAACTCACTGGAAATCGAGTCTTTCAATGCTTAAAATTAAGAAAAACCACCATAGGGGCCACCCCTCCGAAGCCCACCCCTTCAGCGGCCCTAATGTCAATTTCCTTCCTACGCGCCTGGACGTAAAAAAACTCCCGTATTGATTTTTAGTCTTTAAAGAACGGTATTTCAGAAACGCGACTAGTCGCCTGACACGACATATTGAACATGAATATATTAATACACACCACCTGAGTAGCAACAGAACTACTTACGTGAAAATGGGCCGTAGGAAGTAGTCCATCCGAAATACTTAATGAACGTTATTGCATTCAGTACATGTGAAGATGGTTTTATCAACCAGGATCATAATTCATCTTAGTTTGTATTTAATCAATCACCAGCATAAAAGTAACTCTAATTAGTATGATGAACACAGTATATCTGCACATCCTGTAAAATAAGACGAAAAATACTTTGTTATTCGTTCATTCCTGATATATGATTTTGTTTAAATGTTTTTGTGTATCAGATTTTTGTTCATTAAGGTATTGTTTTTTTGTTTAAAAAAAATACATACCAAAGGTGTTTCACCGCCCCGACTGCGTTAATTGGCTTGGCCAACCTTGACATTCTAAGCTATAACTAACCCCATGGTTTCACCGAATATTTTTATATCATACCAATACGGCTTACCGATATTTACTTTAAAGGCCAGATCATAAATTACATATGTTACAATTGTAAGACATACCATGCATAATTTAATTTCTATAGGAGGGATTTTTCGTGTTAAAAACATGACATGTATTTGGATATAAACGTCATTTTTTTCATTATAAATGTGTCATTAAGGGGCTATTTTGATTAACAACTGCGATCAATCATGAATGACGCAAAGCCATTGGTACAGGACTGGTCATGCGGTTACATCAAATTTTTTCCACATTGGATCACTTATCTTAAATACGTACCAAAATTTAAAAACCCTTAAAAGTCAGGAAAAACTCAATTCTCTTTAATTCTTTGATTAAGTGGGACTGTTAACTTAAGCAAGGTGGGTTCTTGTCTTCAATCTAAAGACTCATAAAATCCAAATACCATTTCATTTTGTAACCCGCAAACAATGCGTATTTTGGTTCGGCTCAATCAAGAATTTTCTATGGGTAAAGAATTAATGTGGGAAAAGATGTAATGCTTTTTTCAGTATTATTAATTGTTGTTTTGATGTTTAATTATCACCATTGAACTAGTTACCAACAAGAGTGTATGCTAACAGAGATAAGTAAAAAATATCTAAAATGAGAACAGCCTAATGCACAAGTCAGTGTTTTTCGTAAATATGGCACAGTAGTTGGTGCAGCGGGAGTGGGGTCTTTCGGGGATAAAGTTGACCTGATATTTATGCATATGATGATACACCACAGTCGGGGTTGAGAAGGCTACCCTTGGACTTTCTCTATGCCAAGAGGATTTTACGCAATCATCAGGTTGTCTAAATATCCTATGAGTTCAAGCTAAACACACCATGCCCCGGCCCTTACCTGGTGGGGCAAAACTACTATAGGTGCAGTTCGTACTCTAATATAGTAGTTTTGTCGTGAACGACTCTAGTAAGGGTTTTGATAACTATACGTGTGTCATAATATTGCACTTTTAGACGGAATTCACCACGATCAATATAATCAATGTTCAACTGGCATTGGATCGTTTTTCATTGTTCGTTATCTTATTAGCCGTTGTTTACAGTATTAACGTTTCATTGAGACGAAATAGATACCAACATATGAACAACAAACCATAAAACTTGATAACTGTCTAAAGTTTTCATTATCAGCATATAAATAAATCAGTACAATTGAGAAATGTGACATGAATAAACTATAATGTAAAGCATGATAATAGTATATAGCATTGAACCTTTTATGTAACAAACGAGGTAACAACTAATTTTTAGAATATTTTAAAATACCACTGAATTTGTTTATATACATCCCATTTTAGTTATTGTTCCAGTATGAAATAGTGTTTCCAGTTTGTATAAAGTTCGTTCGTTACCATGCTTTTAAAATATATTCAATGATTATTATTAGACCATGAAAGAAGTTTTAAAAATAGGTGCCTCAAAAATACAGATTATTCTTCTTGGCCTATGAATACAGTTTCATGCTTAACTGTTCATTAAAAAAGGTCCATTTTGCCTCGAGGAAATCGTGTTTTAGGAGTTATATATATATACATCTATTTGTACAACGTGTTGGTGAGAAATGGAGCAATGAAATAGCGAATGCTGATTGGTTGGATTAGAGTGAGCGTGGTCTAACGAACAATGCTCACTCTATGAAAATTAGTCTTTTATTCCATCTAAAAGTTGCATCTTTGGTTTGATCATATTTCAAAGATTTGACAAACAATAAAAAATATGGAATTTTTGTACGATCATGTCGATGTCGATACTACCTGTACGAATATTGAACAATAGTTTTAGGTGTAATCATTTTAATGTACTAGTTTCATAAACATCCCTATTGTTTGAACCAGTTTTCGTGTATTTTTAGCTCAACTATTCGAAGAATACGATGACTTTATTACTCGCCCCGGTATCAGCGTCCGATAAAAGTGTTATAGCAAGTTAGCATTTTTACATATAACTCTTTAACCCTTTATTCACTACACTTAACATTTCACACAATTGCTCAGGGCAGTACACAATGGGTTACTTAACTCCATATTTTCCTAAACACAAATTATGGCCCCTGATTGACTAAGGAACTTAGTTATAGGGCACATTGTGTCAGGTTAAAGTTATATCGCAAGTAAGGGTATAAAAGGTAGTTATACAAATACCAACTTGCCCTAAAACTTTAACCTGACACAATATGCCCTAAAACTAAGTCAATCAGGGGTCATAATTTGTATTAAGGAAACTATGGAGTTACGTAACCCCATTGTGTAATGGTTCTGAACAACTGTTACATATTAAGTGAAATGAATGAAGAGTATTGGGTTTAAATGAAAATGCAATGTTGACCTAAAACATTAACCTGACACAATGTGCCCTAAAACTAAGTCAATCGGAGGCCATAATTGGTATTTAGATATTTATGGAGTTACGTAACCCCATTGTGTAATGGTCCTCAACAACTGTTACATATTAAGTGAATTGAATGAAGGGTATTGGGTTTAAATGAAAATGCCATGTTGACCTAAATCTTTAACCTGACACAATGTGCCCTAAAACTAAGTCAATCAGAGGCCATATTTTGTATTTAGATATTTATGGAGTTACGTAACCCCATTGTGTAATGGTCCTGAACAACTGTTACATATTATGTGAATTGAATGAAGGGTATTGGAGTTTAAATGAAAATGCCATGTTGACCTAAATCTTTAACCTGACACAATGTGCCCTAAAACTAAGTCAATCAGAGGCCATAATTTGTATTTAGATATCTATGGAGTTACGTTACCCCATTGTGTAATGGTCCTGAACAACTGTTACATATTATGTGAATTGAATGAAGGGTATTGAAGTTTAAATGAAAATGCCATGTTACCCTAAAGGTTGAACCTGGCGCCGACGTCGTTGCGAGTTGTAAAGTTTATACCTCTTTATAGTAGAGCGTAATATATTTGAGTGGCCTCAACCTATGACCGATAAGTGCCCGTCATTACCTACGAATGGGTTACTGTAAATTGAATTTCTAATATTACAAGAGACGCTTGTCAAACACCATGCCCCCCACCTGAGCGCCATGATGTCAGGATTATTTGGACAATTGAATGAAATATACACGGACTGAAATGAAAGCTTATTTGTAATTGACATTGGATGCCTTTTAGGCAGTTTTAAGATTATGACCATTCAAAGTGTGATGACAGTATGTATAGTTTTTAATAATGTTCCGATGATGGCTGATATTTGCAGATAAAGTGTATCCTCTTAGCAGCAGGGAATAAGTATATATAACAAAATTTTAATGATGAATATGAGTAATGACCTTTGAGTCTATGACCTCAAAATCAATAGGGGTCATCAAACCTAAATGTCAAGTTTGAGGGCCATGGGCGCAGGCATTATCAAGTTATCACACAGAGAAGCTCTTTGCATTCAAGGTCACTGTGACCTTGACCTTTGACCAAAATGACTCCTTAATCAAAGAGAAGGTAATTAACAGGTCAGGCCCAACCCCAAAGTGAAGTTTGAGGGCAATGGGTGCAGGCATTGTAGATTTATCACTTAAACAACATTTATGCATTTAAGGTCACTGTGACCTTGACCTTTGACCCGATGACCCCTAAAACCAATAGGGGTCATCTACTGCTCAGGCTCAACCTCCAAGGCAAGTTTAAAGGTCATGGGTGCAGGCATTGTATAGTTATCTCTCAGACAACCGTTTATCATACAAGGTTAATGTTAAAAAAACTTTTTTACTAATGATCGCTCAGATAAATATATCTATTGGACATGCACAGATGTCATTGAAGTCTGGAGATCTAGCTCTTGTTGATAAATTCAATAGCACTTTTAGATATATTAATGATATTCTAAGTTTAGATATTCCTGAGTTTACAGATAACATTCAGTCGATATACCCTTCACAATTGCAACTTAATAAATCTAATAGATCCGTTTTAAAAGCATCCTATTTAGATCTGCAACTCGAAGTAAAGGAAGATATATTGAGTATCAATCTTTATGATAAACGTGATGATTTTAATTTTAAAATAATTAATTACTCTTCTTTAGATGGTGATGTTCCTAGTTCACCATCATATGGTGTTTTTATTGCACAGTTGATAAGATTTGCTAGAATATGTACAGATGTAAAAAAAAATCAGCTCTCGCAGTAAACTTATGACGCAAAAACTTCTAAAACAGGGTTTCAGATATTATAAATTAAGGAAAACTTTCTCAAAATTTGTTAATGGTCATTATAATCTCATTTCAAAGTACAATAGTAGTCTTAAATCGCTGATTGCTAATAGTATTGCTCATCCCGATTTTTATGGTGATGTTTTAAAGAAAATTCGTAAAATTAAAATGTTTCCAGCAGGTAGTTGGGCAGATAGACTTAATGAATTACTTGGATTTTATTTAAACCGTGGATATAAAGGTAATATGTTGGAGAGCACTTGGAGAGCACTTGCCTTCTAATTTTTGAAGATGAATACCTGAAACAAAATATAGGGTTGAATATAGCATCCTTTCATAACTAAGCTTTCAGTCCTTTGATTTTTTTATGAAGATTTTGCTAATTCATGTTATCTTTAAAACCGTATTTGGCGAACACGTTTTTGTCTGACTCGGAGTGTTTTGGCATGTGACTTCATTTTCTTCAAATTTTCTACACTTTCAAATCATTTGGAAGGAAATATTAGCTAATACATGTCGCTTTTATTTTTAATAATGTTTTCCTTATTTGTTCCCAGTTTTAGTACAATGATGCTTTTTATTATGAAACTCTATGACACAGTTTTAAACCTTTTATTTTATAAGGCAGACTGTGTGGGATGTTTATAGTTTCAAACAATGACTGCATCGTATCTTTGAAAAGTTTTTGCATTAGGTGCTCTGAATTGTATCCCTCCGTCTGCAGATAGAGTTGGGATCTCTAATCATAGAAGTACTTGGGGTTAACCTATACGTTTATTATTATTTGTTTTATTGATAAGTTTCCTCAAGTTAATGCATACTTTGATAAGATTAACTTTTGCGTTTTATCTTTATTAAGGATTGTTGGGATAAGAGTGAGGTCTGTGCACATAAATTGGTTTAACACCCCAGTAAATTTACATTTTACTGACCGTTCTAAGGCGGTACCTTACAATTCTTGATAAAAATACCTTACATATATATATGTATGCACTGTGCTGTTTGTGGAGTTTTGTGCTGTTCTTCTATGTTTCTTGTTTGTGATTTTATGTTATATGTCTTTGGCGTTTACCCAAACCTCCAAGTTTCCTGGCCATGGGTGCAGGCATTGTCGAGTTATTACTCGGACAACCTTTTATCATTCAAGGTCACTGTGACTTTGACCTTTAGCCCAACGACCCCCAAAATCAGTAGGGGTCCTCTACTGGTCAGACCCAGCCTCCATGTCAACTTTGGTGTTAAAGGTCTAGGCATTGTTCAGTTATCACTAGGACAAGCTTTAAAATCCTTTTACCATTAAAGGTCACTCTAACCTTGACCTTTGACCCGATGACCCCTTAAATCAATAGGAGTCATTTTGGTCAGATCCAACCTTCATGTCAAGTTTGATGACCAAACGTCAAGGAATTGTTGAGTTATCACTTGTACAAGCTTTAGTCTACCGACGGACCGACCGACCGACCGACATGTGCAAAGCAATATACTTCTCTTCTTCGAAGGGGGCATAACTTATTAGTTTTATAACAGGAAATGATCAACCTATGTTTTACTAGGATAAATGAACATTTGATTTCATCGCGCACGTTTTTTGTTAGTATAAAATTAAATGAAACCAGGAAATAGCAAAGGGTGTTTTCACTATTTGTAGGTAAAGTTAGACAAGAACAAATTTACATATTCTGCGTTATTCTATAAGTATCTGTTTGCGTCGTTTCCGCACTAAGATCTATCTAAAACTTGGCTGGCTTTCAAAGTCATATTAACGTTGCAACCTAATTGAAGTTGTTTAATGAAGTGGTCTTTTAGTTAGCACCATTTTACACCGCATAACAGTTACACCAGATTTACCATTTTACAAACACCGGGGCATAAATCTTTGAACACGTCATGTTAAAATGTAGATCTTTCTATACTCGATTTCGATTTGCTGTTCTAAAGCCCTCTCCCTAAACGTCTTTATAATATTATTCTGAAAGTGAGCCTAAAAAATCCTCCGTTTAGAATTCGCATCAGTGGTCCCCGCTTAGGAACCAAGACCAATTGTAATTCAATTTATCCAAACTATCCAAAAACTTGTGAAACCTGTAAAGTAACATTTTATCGAACTGTGTATGCACTATCTGTGGACATAGAGAATAAGATTAATGAACCATTATTATTTAAACTGTTAAAAACCTGTAAAAAAACATTATGGCTTGAAATAGATATTGGACACTTGACAAAGCAGAACACAATAGATTTGATATATATGCCTTTAATCGTTAACACACGAATTTAACCGAATTGAGCCAAGCCAACTAACGCAGTCGGGGCGGTGAAACACCTTTTGTATGTAATTATTTTTAAACAAAAACCCCCAAACAATAATAGCTTAATGAACAAAAAACTGATACACAAAACATTTAAACAAAAACATATATCAGGAATGAACGATTAACAAAGTATTTTTCGTACTTGTATTTTACAGGATGTGCATATGTACAATGTTCATCATACTAATTAGAGTTACTTTTATGCTGGTGATTGACCAAATACAAACTAAGATAAATTATGATCCTGGTTAATAAAACCATCTTCACGTGTACTGAATGCAATAACGTTCATTAAATATTTCGGAAATATATCAACCGCACCTTCGTAGATATCCGTTTTGGTTCGGAAATTGGATTTTTTTTGAAATGTTGATTGTGCTAATGATGTGGTTGGTAGTAAAGCATAAGCTTATGTTATTTTTGTTCAATCACAGCATGGACCACATCCTATGGACACATTGAAGAACATAAGTCCCTATTAGAATTGGAAGTAAAATTGATCGTTTAGGTTTACAGTAGCTACGCCCCAGCAGTCCAAATGTGTTCTCAGTTACATAACAACGTTTTCCCGCCTTGGGGATTCTTGTTTTCTCCGAGGATCTCTAGGAAAATGGCCCTAATTACGAGTATATAAACCGCTTTCAGATACTCCATTCTTCAGAAAGCATATTTTCTCCAGAAAACAAGGTAAGTGGATGTTTCTTGCATTTTAGCTTTTATTATCTTTAATAACTTTATATGAAAGGTTTTATATATCTATAATGAAAGCTACAAATTTTATTGCATGTATTTAACTTCTCTGACTCTGCTTCGAAACTTAAAACTCGTTTTTCACTATGTTAAATTTGAATTTGTTTTTATTCAACATTTCCCTACCACTTGCATCAAAATATTGTTTGTACATTGTACAGTGATTGATAAATTGCAAATGTATAGCAAAAAACTACAATAGGTCATTTTTGTTCTCGTGTGTGTTTAATGCGAAACGTCTCCAAATTGTCACTTTAACATTTTAGATACAATGCACCATTGAAGGTACCTCATTCTACCATGTTTGTTTTTCCAGATGTCCCTGTCCACCGTTGTATTGTTGGTTGTGTGTTTGACGGCGACTCGTTTTCTGTATATACACGCAGCAGTCGTATTCAGTAAGTTTTTTCTGTTTTATTTGAAGCTAAAATCTGCATTGTTTGTGTACGCGATATCCAGGTGGTATTCCAGATGTACTCGATCAATAGGGCGATTTGTGTATGTTTGCAAAAGGGTTAGAAATTTAAACACGATTTTTCGTCTTTTAACTCATTCGTGGACCCGACTATTTTCGTATTACTGTTGGTAACTAATACACATCTTTTATTGTTTAGCGTTTCGATAGGGGATTTCGATTTTGGCAAGATATAACCGTAAATAGTTGTACAAATTATACAAAATAAAGGAATGAAATTGTTATACGAACAACTTTATGACTGAAATGTTTAAAGTAAATGTACAATTTTAATGTATGATTCAACTATTGTAGTTTCAAGTTTGGCTACAGGTGTTGTTTTTTTTGAGAATTAAGTTGTCAAAATATAATGCTAAAACTTTAAATACTTTAACCAAAAACTATCGGTCTCTTATTTCAGCTGATACTTACTAAGCTTAAACACGTTTTTTCTTGATTTATTTTCCCGATGAATCGTAAAATTAACAATTGTTTTCTCCTAACGGTATAACAATATTTACTTTGAAAGTCGCACTACAACGTGGTACGATATTTATTAAATACAGATGCGTGTATCCTGTGTTAGTATCATCAGCTTCATCTTTGTTTCTAATGTACATTTTAGCGTCAAAATTGCTTTTAACTGGACCCTTGGGCCATATTCAATATCTGGTTTAACTTCTATTTTTGAGTTCGGAATACACATCACATCAGATGTGTAATTTAAATGAAGTTTTGATATGTAATTTAAAAGAATGTAATGCAATCCACTCACTCCGCAATAACTTGAACGGTTTTAAAAAGGTGGCGTACACATATATAATCTGCTTATTTGTCCTTAGTATGCCATTTTAAGTATTATAAAAGGTAATTGTAATCCGGTCAAGTACCATTTTTGCCTGTATATAACTCCTGAATATATTTTGATACTAATTCTGATAAATTTTAAAACTTCAGCATGTGACGAAACCGGTCTAATTTCTATAACAACGTTTCCATCGAAAGCCAACAAGATTGCCATTGACTCCTCGAATACAGTTTTAACGATAGATGACTCAACCTCCGGAATCCTAAAAATTGCCGCTGGAAAGGTAGGCATCAATTTTAAGAAATGACGTGTAAGTACAGACGTGTATATTAATAACAAATGAAACTGGAAATGCCTTTATCCGTTAGAAATATTTAGAAAAAAAACAACATACTGCAGAACTTCATGTCATACATGTCGGTTTTCAAAAAGTCTACTCTAAATGTGTAATTAATAATTCCGATTTTGCAGGATGCGCAAATCACAGTTGCGTTTTCGGACTATGACATGTCCACCGTCAAAGCTTTTGCCGGCGATGCCGAGGCTTACTCGTTGCAGTGCACCGAAATTGACAGTACTGGAGTTAGTAAAACGGTGACGGCGAGCGCTGCAGCATCGTAAGTGATCAATATGAACACTTTTCCATTTTCTATAAGCTTAACTGCTCAGTTGAAATTACTATGCGCCCTCCTTGTAGTGTAGTTTAATGTTTATCGCGTACAGATCTGTCAATAACTAATCTTAATTCGTTTTGGTAAGTTATCAACGTGACCAGTTCTATTACATTCACATTGATTATGTGCAAGCTCGTACCGAAAACTACTTGTGGTCGTCAGGGGGGGGGGGGGTGTAGGGGGGTTTGGTGTGTTCATGACACTTAAATTCCTATTCTTCAAATGAAATGTCGTTGATTCCTTAAAAGTAATTTCCGGAATATTTTGTTTCGAGGTATGTGAGCTATATACAGAGTTTCATAGGTGTCCCCTATTTTGTTGGAGCTTACTTTCATATTAGACAAGTTTAATTTTTTCTTCAAAATCAGCACAGATTTGAGAAGACTCCCCTTTAACTTGTTTTGTATATCTCAGAATCGGCACAGATTTGAGCAAACTCCCCTAAAACTTGTTTTGTATTCCCCAAAATCAGCACAGATTTGAGCAACCTACTCTTAAAACTGTTTTGTATTTCTCAGAATCAGCACAGATCTGAACACAGTAACGCCTACGTACACTGTATCATCGAGGATTACGGCTACAAATGACGACGCTACAGCTATCTCCAGTATAACTGTTGGAAATGATTTCCTCTACATAATTGTAGTTCCAAGTAAGTTATACATTATAAGAGGAATCACCCGTCGACACCAAACATGTTTTAGTATTCATATATTACAAAGACGGCTATCGTCGAAAATATATAGAACCATATAAAGACATTAAATTTAAACACGTGGTTTCACCGGAACTTGTGCGTAACTAAATAAAAGTAGTTCCATACAGATACTGTTTTTATTTCCCGTCGGCGAGATATGAAATTCCAGCTTGGACAAATATCTGTGTCTACTTAACTAGAACTGGGGCAAGTAAATGCTACTGCACCCACAAGTCTTATTTAGAAAAAAACACGAGCTAGTTTTTATATAATATATATGCACGATGTTTGGTGTTGTGTGCTGTTGTTCCATGTTTCTTCTTTGTGATTGTTTATGTGTTCTATGTCATTGGCGTTAAGCCTGTGCCATAAAACGGGGTTAATGTTTAAACATTTGGCTACTGAGCTTGTTTCTAGAGTTTTTCACAAATATTCGAAGACCTAAAAAGGTTTTAATGTAACCTTTATCCAACTATGGAGTTCAAGAATGCATTTAACGATATATGCCTTCTAACATCATATAACGCTCATTAAAGCTGCATATAAGTTATTTTAGAATGCTATTGTTGAAACTTGCTTTTCATTACCATAAGCAAATTATATTGTCCCCGGGCTTCGTTTTTGCTGTATTTCATACGTTGAGCTTAAACATTAAAACCATAATCTTATTTCCAGGTGTATACACAATTAGTGTAGTCAGCTGCGATGCTTTTGCGCATGACGGATCATCGAAGGTCGCAGCTCTTTCTGTTGCCTTGCTTGGCGCAAGCGGGTAGGTATCTGAATAAAGCCTTGCACATCATCAGACGTGCTGCGATATGTCCTACACCACCTTGTATACAAATGGTTAATTCTTTGGTAGGGTTAAGGGCGGCCGAAAACTTCATTGATAGGTCGATAGTTATCCATAAATTTATGCGTATGTATTATAACTTTTTCGAGTTAACACTTTCTGACGTCAAAAACGACTCCATGAAAACGATTGTCATGTATTGCAGCAATCCCAGAATATATTAGTGCATCTATGATAAACACAGCAATGCCAGAATATATGATAAACACAGCAATGCCAGAATATATGATAAACACAGCAATGCCAGAATGTATGATAAACACAGCAATGCCAGATCTAAAATAAATAGTATGTGAAACTTCCAAGTGTGACCCTTCTTATAATATAAACTCTTCCATGGAACTAGTTCCATGCCCGCCATGGTTGCAACCAATTTAGTACAACTAGTTATTTCTCTGCATTGGTCAAGCTAGCCGAAACGTTTATTTATTGGTGAATATGTATCCAGTAATTTCTACTTACCAATCGAATCATCTTCTGAAAGCTACTAGTAATCTTAATTTTAAACAATTGACTTCTGACGGTTTTTAATCAAATGCAGATATGTTGACATTACTTATTAAAGGAAATATGCATAATGATATGAACATGTTTGTTTTTATCAAATAGATGCACGTCGTCCAGTAATGCTGGGGGAGCACTTATGTCGAATGTGGCGTTAAAGGCGAGCACAGCCGGCACATACAAGGCCACAGTAAAAGCATTCAAGTTCTTTAGTCAGCCTAGTGTGTTGATCGAGTGTGCAATCAAAGTGTGCCCTAGCGGCTCAAGCTGTGCAGCATTGGTAAGTATTTAAACTTGATTATACGACTATCCCCAGCAGAGCTATTGAACGTGTCTTCTGGTTGTAAGCGGATAGTGCACGAGAATTTCGAGTAATCCCACTAGCCGATACATTGTATTTAAGATGGCCATGATAATATCTAATGTATATCTTTCGGTAAATGTTTTTATTTGATCTATAAATCTGTATTTATTAATTCATTTATTTGCTCACTAACATATACAATACCCTTATCGCCGTACAAATCGGATATAGTTACTCATTTTTTTTTTCTTCAAGTTGCCTCTTACAGACGTAAGAAACCGTTTCGCTTGGAGGAACACTAATTTTATTCTCTGCTTCGCCTCGGACAAAATTGTTTATCCCTGCAAAACGGCTAATTACGTCTGTAAGAGGACACCTTTGAAGAAAAACTCCTACTATATATATTACAAAGATGCGAGGCCGAGTGTTCAGAACATTGTTAAAGTTAACAACCAAATTAACAACATTGTTAATAACTTGAACTAGTTGATGTGCTCCGACTTAAAAATAAACGAATACAGCTGAAACACTATTTCCAGAACATGAAAGATTTGAAAATTTACTACAATATCATTAATAGTAGTACTCCGATTTAACAAAGTTGCGGTCCTTTGTGCTATTACGTATTTATACCTTCCGCCTACGCAATATTAGGGTATAAATACTCTTACGTTCTACCCGATAAACATGTTTTTTACATCCAACCAAACACTTAAATGCAATCATTTATTGGTCAAGCTATTTTGTTGCGTTTTGTCTGCGGTACTTGTGTGGCATTGTATTCTTTCAATTAGGCGCCTACTTTACGATTTATTTTTATTCCGACATGATCCTATGGCCTTATAGAGAATTTAATATCTAATGTTACAGTCCACCGGAGATTGTGCCCGAAAAAGGAGGTACGTTGAGTCTGTGGATGACGGTAGTTATTCCATGACCACCAGGGATGTTATTGAAGTCATTGATCCATTCACAATCGGTGCAGCATCTGTACCTACAGGTAACTATATTAAATAGGTTTTAGTTCATGTAGACTAGAAACAAATTGACATCATTTGAATATTTAAAAAATCTAATCTAGGACATCTAAATTCATAAAAACTATTTAATAGAATTATTTTATACATCGGCCATTTATTAAACATTGGTGCGTGTTTCCTGGTGGAAAATCGAAACATTGTGTATCTGCATACTTTCAAAAATACAAACAAATTGATAATGTACATGCGAATTGCAAAAACCATTTTACTGTAAACCTTCAAAATAGCAATATGATATAGATGAACTAGTCCCGAAAAAGGGTAAATTTAGAGGAGATAAACCTGCAGTACCACTGCGCTAATTGATAAAATTGAACCTTACTGTTAACAATGCTTATTATACGTTAAAACCGTCTTTAGACGTTTTCGCAATTCACAGCGACATAGCTATATTATAACTCGACCGAACTTTACCTTACTTTACCAATGAATGTTGCGTATCGTTGATGTAAGAACGGTTTCCATTTTCAGTCACCATCTCGGCCATCCTTCTCTCGACTATCGCATCGCTGTGGGCTTCCGCATAAGACGACCACGTGATTGCTGCGCTTGACTGAACACCATGACCCGATTACGTGACACAGCAATGTGCGGATGGATCTCGTCATAAATGAACACTTGCGTGATTTCCGGTTAAATTATTTTGATAAAATAGTTAACGAATAAATGCATATATATTAAATCTATTGTGTTCTGCTTTTGTCAAGTGTCCAATATATTAAAGCCATGATGGTTTTTACGGGTTTTTAACAGTTTAAAGAATAATAGTTCATTAATCTTATTCACTATACTGTACCCAGATTGTACATACATAGATTGATAAAAGGTTACTTCACAGTTTTCAGTTTTTTTGATAGTTCTTAGGTCAAAATTATAATGTCTTGGTTCCTAACCGGAGTCCAACGATGCGAATTCAACTTCCAGAATACTTTTGGAAATAATATAAAGGCTTAACCTGTAGGTCAAGGGCTTAGAACAGCAAATCGATTATAGAAAGATCTACATTTTGAGATGACGTGTTCAAAGATTTAACTTGTACAATGGGAAATAATGAAAACGCCCTTTGCTAATATTCGGTTTCATTTAATTTTACACTTAACATAAAAATGTGCGCGATGAAATCAAATGTTCATATATCCTCGTACATAGGCTTATCATTTCCTGATATAAAACTAGTTAATTGTATTAAAATTCAATTTACTTTAACTGATTCGTAGGTATGACGGGCACTTATCGGTCATACCTTGATGCCACTCAAATATATTTAGCTCTCCTGTAAGGAGGAATAGCCTTTACAACTCGCAACAACGTCGACGTCAGACTCCAGTTTGGACCATGGCATTTTCATAACTCCAATACCCTTCATTCAATTCACTTAATATGTAACGGTTGTTCAGGACATGACACAATGGGGTTACGTAACTCCATAGTTCTCGAAATATAAATTATGGCCCCTGATTGACTTAGTTTTAGGGCATATTGTGTCGGGTAAAAGTTTGTATTATTACTTTCTATACCCTTCATTCAATTGACTTAATAATGAACACAATTACTGACGGCCATCTCACAAATCGGTTAAATAACAATTGAATAAGTGTTTCACACAGTTGTTTACGACACTCACACAATTAGGTCAAGGTCAGTTACTAAAAAAGAAAAAGACGGTACAATAACTTTAGTTATGACTGACATGTTGCATTAAAACGTAGTATAGAGTCTGTTAAAAGAATTGCATTTTGGGCCCCTAAGATTAAGGTAAATGTTACTAAAAATAGACAGAGGCTTTGTACTGTATTACCTCAGTTAGGGTTGACATATTGGGAGCAAACTAGGTATATAGGGAATAGTTTATGGAGGCTATCCAAGGGATTGCAATTAGGGCTCCTAGGGTTAAGTTCACTGTTCGATTAGAAATTAGAAATAACCCTTGAAAATTACACAATAAAGGCTGCAGTTTTGTCAATCATTGAACCCCTGGTTTCGTCGCATTGCTTAATTTTTAATTTGACTTTTTATTGTCATTGACCAACACACATTTCATCAGTATTGTATTCATTTCTAAGACGAAGCGGCGCATAATCGAGCGCGATGTTCTATGACAGGTTTTGTTGGATTCTACTTCTTTTGCTGAATGACATAATCTTTAAAAGTAAAATCAAGCTTTTCGCGCCTACTGCCTTTCGACACTTTCATTTTTAGCTCGATCATTCGAGCTATTCTACTCGCCCAAGCGTCGGATTCACACCTCGGTTAAAGTCTTGCACGTAAGCATCTTTAGGTCATTATCCAAAAGCAAATGCTTCATGTATCACATTGAAACTTTAGATATGTATTCCCAACTATCCAACCTACTTAATTGATCAAGTTAGATAACACTTATTTGAATATAATGCAAATTATGGGCCTTTATATTTGACTTAGAAAATCTGGTTAAGGGTTTGCATGGTACCATCATTAAGTCAATATCCCAGTTAATACATCATATTTAGACAAGTGTTCCCAACTATCCAACTTACTTAATTAATCAAGTTAGATAACTCTATCTTGAATATAATGCAAACTATTGTCTTTTATTGTTCAACATAGAACTTCTGATTAGGATTTTGCATGTAAGAACACATAGGTTAATATCTTAGCAACTATTTGATGAATTTGCATTGAGACTTTATACAACGGTACTCATCCAACCTACTTGAAAAACCAAGTTAGATTTCTGTGTTTTGCAAATGATGGCCCTTAATTATTCGACATAGAAATTCTGGTTAACGTTTTGCATGTAACCACACTTAAGTCAATATCTCAGCAAATACATCATGTATTGCACTGTAACTTTTTACATGTGCTCCTAATCATTCAAAATTCTAAATTGATCAAGTAGGATATCTCTATATTGCATATGATAAAAATTTTGCCCCTTTATTATTCGACTTAGCAGTTGTGGTTAAGGTTTTGAACTACTTGATGTATTGCATTGAAAGTTTAAACATTCAGGTATGATAACTCTATCTTGCATATACATGTAATACAAATTTTGTCCCTTTATGATTTAACTTACAAATTCTGGATAAGGTTTTGCATTTAATCTGATTTTACAGTGATCCATGCATGTTTCACAATTCTAATCTTAAAAGCGGCGGAATAGTCGAGCACGCTGTCTCTGTGCAGCTCTTGTTTATTATTCCGATATTTTGACAGTTAAGCACTCTTACATAAGATGTCATGAAATGATAAAAAACACACAAGGAAAACAGTCAAAAAGTTCATAACCAAACACTCTCTTGACGTAAACAAACCTGTAAACCAAATTTAATTAAAATATAGCATGTTCAAACAAGAATTATCTATACAAGCAATGACGACGATATTTATTTTGGATATGATACATGTATGGCAATAACCGCATGAAGCTGCATTTGAATATCTTGTTACCAAGGTAATACAATTTCAAAACGACGCAGCCTCCGACGACGACCCCACAAAGGCAACGGCAATATTTGAATAAAAATAAGACGACATCAAGGCAATGACAATATTTGAATAAAAATAAGAAGACATCAAGGCAATGACAATATTTGAATAAAAATAAGAAGACATCAAGGCAATGGCAATATTTGAATAAAAATAAGAAGACATCAAGGCAATGGCAATATTTGAATAAAAAAATCAGACGAATCAAGGCGATGACAATATTGAAAAAATAAGACGACACCAAGGCAATGTCAATATATGAAAACAATAAGACGGCATCAAAGCAATGTCAATATATGAGAACAATAAGACGGACCAAGGCAATGACAATATTTGAAAAAAAGACGACATCAAGGCAATGATAATATTTGAAAAAATAAGACGACATCAAGGCAATGATACTATTTGAAAAAATAAGACGACATCAAGGCATTGATACTATTTGAAAAAAAAAAAGACATCAAGGCATTGATACTATTTGAAAAAAAAGACGACATCAAGGCAATGATAATATTTGAATAGAAAAAAGACGACATCAAGGCAATGATAATATTTGAATAGAAATAAGACGGCATCAAAGTCAATGATAATATTTGAAAAAATAAGACGACATCAAGGCAATGATAATATTTGAAAAAATAAGACGACATCAAGGCAATGATAATATTTGAAAAAATAAGACGACATCAAGGCAATGATAATATTTGAAAAAATAAGACGACATCAAGGAAATGATAATATTTGAAAAAAACAAGACGACATCAAGGCAATGATAATATTTGAAAAAATAAGACGACGTCAAGGCAATGATAATATTTGAAAAAATAAGACGACGTCAATGCAATGATAATATTTGAAAAAAATAAGACGACGTCAAGGCAATGATAATATTTGAAAATATAAGACGACGTCAAGGCAATGATAATATTTGAAAAAATAAGACGACGTCAAGGCAATGATAATATTTGAAAAAATAAGACGACATCACGGCAATGACAATATTTGAAAAGAAATAAGACGACATCAAGGCAATGATAATATTTGAATAAAAATAAGACGACATCAAGGCAATGATAATATTTGAAAAAATAAGACGACATCAAGGCAATGATAATATTTGAAGAAATAAGACGACATCAAGGCAATGATAATATTTGAAAAAATAAGACGACATCAAGGCAATGATAATATTTGAAAAAATAAGACGACATCAAGGCAATGATAATATTTGAAAAATTAAGACGACATCAAGGCAATGATAATATTTGAAAAATTAAGACGACTCCAAGGCAATGATAATATTTGAAAAAATAAGACGACGTCAAGGCAATGATAATATTTGAAAAAAATAAGACGATATCAAGGCAATGATAATATTTGAAAAAATAAGACGACATCAAGGCAATGATAATATTTGAAAAGAAAAGAGACGACATCAAGGCAATGATAATATTTGAAAAAATAAGACGACATCAAGGCAATGATAATATTTGAAAAAATAAGACGACATCAAGGCAATGATAATATTTGAAAAAATAAGACGACATCAAGGCAATGATAATATTTGAAAAGAAATAAGACGACATCAAGGCAATGATAATATTTGAAAAGAAATAAGACGACATCAAGGCAATGATAATATTTGAAAAGAAATAAGACGACATCAAGGCAATGATAATATTTGAAAAGAAATAAGACGACATCAAGGCAATGATAATATTTGAAAAAATAAGACAACGTCAAGGCAATGATAATATTTGAAAAAATAAGACAACGTCAAGGCAATGATAATATTTGAAAAAATAAGACGACATCAAGGCAATGATAATATTCGAAAAAATAAGACGACATCAAGGCAATGATAATATTCGAAAAAATAAGACGACATCAAGGCAATGATAATATTTGAAAAAATAAGACGACATCAAGGCAATGATAATATTTGAAAAAATAAGACGACATCAAGGCAATGATAATATTTGAAAAAATAAGACGACATCAAGGCAATGATAATATTTGAAAAGAAATAACAATGTTAGCTTTGACAATATTTGAAAAAGGGAACTACACCAAGGCAAAGACAATATTGAAAAATAGACGACGTTTAGCCAATAACATTATTTGAAAAATGAAGATACCGCTAAGCCATGAAAAATAAGACGACACCAAGGCAAAGACAATATTGAAAAATAGACGACATTTAGCCAATAACATTATTTAAAAAATACGATACCGCTAAGCCAATGACAATATTTCAAAAGAGGATTACACTAAAACGGGTAGTGAATAATGATGAAGATGATTGGTTTCCAAACTCAAGATATGACCAACCTTATCGGAATCCCCGGGTAATGAATAATGATGAAGATGATTGGTTTCCAAACTCAAGATATGACCAACCTTATCGGAATCCCCCTAAGTAAGTTTTGCTGTCGCACACATTGCTGTTGCGATTAACATTATATATAAAAAATGCATTTTAAATCCTTGTGGTTCAAAAACAAATGCTCAATGGAGATTTGAACTTTCACCATCTCCTCATCATCAGCATTCGCGATTCTCAATTCCGTTATACTTTATACATACCGTGGTAAAAATGACTGACAAATGTTCAGTTCATTGAATACGTATGGGGCAGGAGGCACAACTCTTCTCATGAATTTTCATGTTTTAATTTAATTTAATATTTTCAAGAAACAAACTGTGTCAGTAGCCTTCATGGCCGAGCGGTCCGACTGCAACCAAATAGTATTGTACTGAAAAGGCATTCAAGGCTCATGCCAGGATATTTTTGACGGGAAAGCATCTGGTACCTTGCGGAGACAATAAACCTGTTAAAATTTGAATTACTTATGAACTGTAAAGATAGAAACCAATTAGTTAAACTTGCTTCATTTTGTAAGATAATTATTCTAACTTCCATTAATCTGAATAATTTTGTTGAATCATTCTCCATTACTACAAGGACTCTTAAGCTGACCTTAAAAGTTTTATTGAAAACATTATTTTCGCTAATTTTCACATTCACAGTTATAATCTGATATTATTGTATTTTGTTGTAAACATTATTTTCAATTTGATTTCAACTTAAGTGCTGCACACATTCTGTTCACTAAGTTTTATATTATGTAGTTACTGATATTTGTTTCACTGGTTTGTTTAAACCGTTTCAAACTTGTTTCTATGTCATCATATCATGCGTATTATATGCGAAAGATGTAAATAAAACTTGAACTTGAATCTGCCTCATTAAGCATTCATGATTACGAGTGTTTACTAACCAATTGCCCAAGGATTTGTCTTGCTTGTGTATACATGCTGTACTTTGACTATGAACGGAGGGATCTTGTAAAAAAGCAAAGTCTGTTTTGTAAAAGGTCTAGGTCAAATGTGAGGGTCATTGGTAAAATACATCGTATTTTGGCGATTCAGCGCTGTAACATGGCACTTGGGGTTTTGGCGTTGTTTGTCCTCGAGGAGATAAAGGTGTGTCAACTCATATTCATGAGGCAAAGGTCAAGGTAATTTTCGGAGAGTAGTTTGTTTATGCTATTTTCGCTTGTAATGTATCTCTGTTACATCATAAACATCATGTTACATCGGTTTACACATAATATCTTTATACCTACGTATTGAATCCACACAATTTAACCAGCCCAACTTCGTTCATACCCCAATAATAACATCAATCGCGAAATTCATTCCTTAAATATATGTTTTGTTCTGTTATTGATATTAATCAAGTAGAACATAGCCTGGCTGGGCATGTAGACAAACCTTAAATAAGTAAAACATAACAACAAACAACAACCATTTAGAATTCGTATATATATGATAACATAGGCAATGATAACATACACAATTTCAAAGGTCATCATACGTAGAAACAGTTGCGTTTTTACCACGCCACTGACCATTTTTTTATAAGAAAAACGAATCACAATCGCCCCTGGACACTCAAATGTTTTTCAAGATGGCGATGACAAAGGCTGTCACGGAAACGATAACTCCGGGTCCTAGCAAAAAGAAAAGGAAAAGAAAAACATTTATCTGATGCAAGCACAAGGCCCCTTTAAACATTGTTTTCGAAGAAAAAAAGAAACTTCAATAAAATGGTATAGCTGATGTGACATAAACTATTTATCCATTTACAAAACAATTTAAGACACCAGTTAGTAATCCTATTATTATAGCATGTATAACTTTTAAGTGTATAAAATTCTAATGTTTATGCTTTTGCTTACTTTTATGAAAATCCAATTTCCATCAATTTCATCAAGTATTTCATAAATCCGTTTATCCAGAAATCCATTCTGTTTATTTATGTTTATAAAAAAGATAATAATAAAAAATAACTTTGCGGTTATTGATAAAGTAAATGCGTTTCGACCAGGTTGAAAGTATGTAAAGAGCTCTATACCAAAGGCGGGTGCAGATGACGTCACTCCAACTATTTCTATGACGTCATGAGTTTGTAAATAACGATCTTCCTTTCCGAACGGCATGTTTCGTCGTCGTCTTCTTCTTGACGAAGGGCCGACACCACTGCACTGTAAATCAGTATGAATGTACTATGTAAAATAATGAAGTATATCTATTACATAACCCAACAAGATGTAGCCGTATATAGTATTATGTGAGGTTATAATTATGAAAATATTCGGAGGGGTCATAAATTATCATAAATCACTAACTTTTAAACATAATGATAAAAACCTGCGATTTTTTGTCAACAGTCTTACATCACTGGTTTACACGCATTTTCGCTAAAAATGGCTCGTTCCAAAGCCATAAAATATAAAAAAAGTTGTCAAAACGTTCAATCTGTGAGCTTGCAGCTTTAAAAGATATTCTTGGAATTCAACCGTGGCCACGTAGCTATTAAATAAAACAAAAAAAACCCATTTAAATCTACTACTATCATCTGTTTCATTAAATGGGGCTAAAAACTCATCTGTGCGCACTCAAATTCTTTTTTATGTAAGTGCTTTGTTTAAAAGACGATGAAAGACTTGTTAGGTCAAAACAAATTGGTTTGGTTAGGGTTACATCCTTTTTAAAAATAGGTAGGGTAGGTAGGCATTTTTTTTGTTAGGGTTGATATAAGAACGTTATTTTCATCATACGAGAATGTGTTAAAGTAATCTTCCGTACAAAGCGTTTGAAAAGTTTAAAGCTGCACTCTCACAGATTAACCATTTTTACAACTTTTTTATTTTTTGTCTTGGAAAGGGCAAGCTTTTAGCGTAAATATCTGCAAACCAATGATATAAGATCGTAGATTTTCATATTTCCGTTCGATAATTAATGTTTTATGACTTACTAACGGTTTAAGAAAAATGCATAAAACTTCAATTTTTGAACTTAAATGTAAAAGTCTGCGATCTATTTTTTTTGTCAGCAGTCTTATAGAACTGGTTTCCATGGATCTTCCCAAAAATTGGCTCGTTCCAAGACAAAAAATAAAAGAAGTTGTCAAAACGTTCAATCTGTGAGAGTGCAGCTTTAAAGTACACATGTTATTGTTCGTTTTTCATTTTTTACCAACAATATTTTTTATTAGGCTTTATATAAGAATATCATTTTCATCATTGGAGAATGGTGTTAAAGTTATCTTCTGTATAAGCATTTAAGGTTTAAACTACATATTGAAAAGCAATTAAAAAAAAAAAACGAAAAAAAAAAAAAAAAAAAAAAAAATTTTTTTTGTTTTTCAATTATTTTTTTTCAAACTGACTATAAAACGGTAGAATCGGCGCCTATTATGTAGGTAGGGTCGGGTTACCTTAACCAAATGTTTTTTCAGGCCTTAGGGGTATTTTTTTATCCAATGAGAAGGCAGCATTTCCTCCTTAAACAGTTGCTAGTCAATTAAGTTGGTAGTTTAAACAAGAAAATGCAGACCACTAAAAAGTTAAAGGTTGTTTGTATATACCATTTATTTTTCTAAGTAAACAATATTCAAAATTCCAAAAAGGATAAATAGATGTCGAAAACAATGGTTCTTATGACAGTTACCAAGTTCAATTTGAAAGAAATGAGCATAAAACACGGTATATACCTTATGAGACTATAGTAGAGCACAATAAATCTTTTAGCATTCACCATTCATTTGATATATTTGCGCTTCTTGCTATTAAATACACGGTTACAATCTTGCTATCAGCAATTAATATTTTCCATAAATGCATTATTTAGTAAGTAGTTAATGGTTTATCTGTCAAAATTGATGTTTGTTAAACATGTGTATTAGGTATTGATTTTGAATAAGAGTGTCACTTTAAGCATTAAATAAAGTGTGAATTATATTATTTGTCTATCATTAATACACTTTTATTCAATTATTCAACTGTACTATTATCAATTTCATGAGGGTAGTGTTCTTTGCTTATTATTTTTTATTTTATACTGTTCTTTCTGTTTTACCAGCCAGACGTTTTCGGACCACCTCAGCCCTTTTCCACCGAAAATAATCTCGGATGTAAATGGTCGGTTTAGAAGGTCAGAAATCTTTACATTTAACTTTTTTTTTTAATTTCGCAGTTAAACTTAATTACTTTACTCTTGGGAATCTTAATTACGTATGCAATAATTTACTTCACTGGCAATCAATAATAATCTTCATAATACAAAATAACGTCTAAACACTACAATTCATTTATATTATTTTTTTTTTAAACTTTACGGACTACTTCTTCAGATGTACCGGCATACATTCGAGGTTGTTTTAAACTTTACGGACAACTTCTTCAGATGTACCGGCATACATTCGAGGTTGTTTTCGAAAATGGCCGAGGTTTTCGAATGCAGCCAGACGATGCTTAACATTGATTTTAGCTAAAATGTGCCCTACCGTGGGTTGGCAATCGGTCGGGGATAATGAAACCGGGCAGATATGTATGTCACATCGGATCTGCAAGTACTTATATCCGTGGAACTGGAAGGTGTGGATGGTTGTCCAGTAACGGTAGTGATTAGCCGCATACAAGTAGTAGTTGTCAAAACTCTCCATTAGGGTTGGCTGCTCGGAGCATCTACAGATATAACATGATGATAAGACAATGTTATATTTACAGAGATTAACATGATGATTAGACAATGTTACATTTACAGAGATTAACATGATGATTAGACAATGTTACATCTACCGATATTAACATGATGATAAGTCATTTTTATATACAGTGATTAACATGATGATTAAACAATGTTAAATCTAAAATATTAACATGATGATTAAACAGTGTTAAATCTACAGAGAAAACCATGGTGGTTAGACAATGTTTCATCTACAGAGATTAACATGATGATTAAACATCTACAGATTAACATGATGATAACACATATACAGAGATTAACATGATGATTTAACATATACAGAGATATCATAATGATTATAAAATGTTACATCTAAAAATTAACATGATGATCACTCATATACAGTGATTAAAATGATGATTTAACATCTGCAGAGATATCATAATGATTAGACAATGCTACATCTACAGACAGAGATTAACATGATGATTAGGCATTACAGAGATTACATGATGATTAGACAACGTTACATCTAAAGAGATTGAAATGTTTAGTGAACATTTACAGATATTTAAAGCTGCACTCTCAGAGATTTTTGACAGCTTTCTAAAAAAATTGTCTTGGAACGAGCTTATTTTTGCGAAAATGAGTGGATCAAACACTTGTAGCTAGAACATGGGCATTGCATGCACTTCATAAGATGGTTCTTGCTAAATCGTATAAAATGAGGTGAGATATTTCACCGCCAAAATGGCAAAACTCAGCCTCCATAGATGCGAGTGTTAATATCTCACACATGAAGTCGTGGTTTAAACTTTATCGGCGCCATTGAAATAGTAAATGCTTAATTCTTGGGGAAAGAACTCCTTTAACCAAGTAGTCACATAAAGCGATTCACCATGTGTTAACAATATGATATGTCTGTGATCACGAGTTCTGATATAACACATTTGTTTATTTCACGATTGATGTTTAGAATAAGAGGGCCGCGGTACGAGGATGTACTGAATTAGTGAGATGAGGAAGTAGGATACGTGGGTGTACTGAATAAGTGAGATGAGGAAAAGAGATACTTGATATACTGTATAAGTGAGATGAACAAGTGGAATACGCGGATGTACTGTATAAGTAAGATGAAGAAGTGGCATACGCGGATGTACTGTATAAGTGAGATGAAGAAGTGGAATACGCGGATGTACTGTATAAATGAGATGAAAAAGTGGAATACGCGGATGTACTGTATAAGTAAGATGAAGAAGTGGAATACGCGGATATACTGCATAAGTGAGATAAAGAAGTGGAATACGCGGATATACTGCATAAGTAAGATGAAGAAGTGAATCTCGCGGATATACTGCATAAGTGAGATGAAGAAGGGGAATACGCGGATATACTGCATAAGTGAGATGAAGAAGTGAATCTCGCGGATATACTGTATAAGTGACATGAAGAAGGGGAATACGCGGATATACTGCATAAATGAGATGAAGAAGTGAATCTCGCGGATATACTGTATAAGTGACATGAAGAAGGGGAATACGCGGATATACTGCATAAGTGAGATGAAGAAGTGAATCTCGCGGATATACTGTATAAGTGACATGAAGAAGGGGAATACGCGGATATACTGCATAAGTGACATGGAGAATTGGATTACGCGGATGAACTGTACACGAGAGATAAAGAAGAGGGATCCGCGGATGGACTGAATAAATGAGATGAAGAAGTGCTATACGCGGATGTACTGTATAAGTGAAATACAGAAGAGGGATATAGTTAATACGCAGATGTAGTGAATACGTGAGATTAAGAAGAGGGATACGCGGATTTCCTGAATAAGTGAGATAAGAGGGATACTCAGATTTTCTGAATACATGAGATGAGAAAGTGCTATACACGGATGTATTGTATAACAGAAAACTGAACTATTTTTCGAAATTATTGGAGTTGTTAAATGAGCCTTTGGTGGTGCTATTCAATATTTTTTGTCCTCATTGCGACTAAGAACAATGCTGCTGATTGGATCACGTGTTATTGACAGGGTAGAATGGTCAGAGCATTGACATAATGAATATCGCAACTGAAAGGCTTGAAATAATTAAGCTTATTATTATCGAATATGTATACAAAAAATAGCGAAGCAATTCTAAGAAGTAGCGCCTTTAATAACTATGTTTCCGTTAATATTTCAGAATACAATCTGTAATTGTCTGACTTGTACAAAGGAGAAAATAAAATATGCGGTAGTATATCCACGGTGAGGAATCACCGGAGCTAAATGGGTTCTCAGATGGGTCACAACCGTTGTAAACAAACATAACATTGTTGAAAAAAAAGATATGAAACTATTTCTTAGCCTATATATGACTATGCTATTTTCTGCTTCTACACCTGTGAAATATTTGAGATTAGCTTTTAGTTTAATGATACAATCCTTGGCCAAAATTAAGCGTTGCACCGTTCTACAAAATGTCGTCAAATTTTGGCAAATCATTAAAATGATGCTTACCCATGTTCTCCTACGAGTTTGACAGCCATGGTGGACACTGCAGTTAGATTGTCCATCAGAGGTTCCCCAAAGCACTGAACAAACTCTAGCGAGAATGCATCTGAAAAAAGAGAAAAGTTTAAAGATCAATCTCAATCTCAATCATTTAAAAAAAATCATTTTTTTTTCACAATTTCGATATTGTTATTTTTAGTTTGAAAGTATAAGATTTATTTTTGATTTTTTTTTTAAAGAATGATTGAGTTTTAAATCCCGTGCCAGTGAGAGCATGAGCGGATTTGTATGTTACATTAAAGCTAGAAAGTTGTAAACGTCTTCATTAAGATTACACCTCTTTGTAACACCAAGGGAACTAAGACAATCTGCGAATTATCATGTTCCCACTTACGAGCAGAACAAGTTGTGGGGTCGATGGTGTTCAAGCTATCAAAAATTCCTTGGCAAAAAAACCTTCGGCCTAGTTGATATCACGGGTGACGGTCTGTGAGATCCTCAAAATCTAGCATGTCTGGAATCACCAGCAATCTAAACACTTAGTCCATTATTTAACAGATACAATCTCAATCGGAACTACTCGGCCATTTTCCAACAAAATTGACACGTCTATCTCCAAGCTTGCCGGAGATGGCCGAGTTGTTACGGTTGATATAACCTCGGAAGGGTCGTTAATATAGTCCATCATGGTTAAGGCCCTGTTAAAAACAGGCTGCATGTGTTTTAACCCAATTTCTTACGATGTGATTTCCCCTGACAAGCAGAAAAGAGGAGTTCCAAATGCACTAATCCTTGACATCACCAATAGAAATCTGATTAATTTGCAATGGTTAACAAATGCAGTCACATATCATGTTAAGCGTTTTTATTTATGTCGCCTGTATTGGTGGCATACGATTTTATATTAGATCATTTAGGAAGAATAAATATACTAAATCAGTTGTTGTTGTATTTAGATTGTAAAGTTTCATTTGCAGCTCCTCGGCCATTTTTCTTTATCGAAAACAACCTCGGATGTATGCCGGTACATCAGTTGAAGTAGTTCGTAATATTTTGAATTATATCATTAATTAAATGTAGTGTTTTAGCTGGGGGTTTTTGTTAATCTAAGTTTAACTTAATTGCCAAAGAGGAGTATTATTACAAACATAATTAAGCTTCCAAAGAGTAAAGTCATTAAGTTTGACTGTTAAATTGAAATTACTACGCGATCTACATGCAGCGGACTTAAACATATCAATTTCTGAGTATGTAAACCGTCCATATACATCCGAGGTTGTTTTCGATAAAAATTGCCGAGGAGTTCCAAATGTAAGCTTTCGATTAAAATGGCAGAGGATTTCTGAATGTACGTTTTCGATTAAAATGGCAGAGGATTTCTGAATGTACGTTTTCGATTAAAATGGCAGAGGATTTCTGAATGTACGTTTTCGATTAAAATGGTCGAGGATTTCCGAATGTACGTTTTCGATTATAAAGGCCGAGGAGTTCCAAATGTCTCAATGTATTACCATGCAGATCTAGTGTGATGAAGATATCAGCGCCCACTTGAGCCGTTTGCAGACCAGTGTTGCCCTTATAATCGCTCTTCAACCCCGTCATTACGTTCGGGGTGTTAGTACGGGTCATCAGTGTATGCGTCGATACACTAAAATAAAATTTAGAGGGAAAGAGGCGCTAAATTCTAGAAACTTCTCAAGCTTAACAGGCTTAAGTAGCTTATTTCAATCAGCCGAAATAAATACTTAAATTGAATTTTGATAAATTGAAAATGGTATATTTTGATTATCGTAAAGACAATTTTTATCTTTAGTCTAAAATCTCTTCAAGAGGAAAATATTACGCAATTAATTTTAAAACAAAAATAGTGAGCTTAGCTTAATCCTGTTATAAGGGATTTAAGAAGTTTCGAGAAATTTGGTCTAGAATGTTAAAAGCCCCGGAGCGCGAAAAGCCGCCAAATCAGGAGCAGACATATGAAATATCTATTTGACGGCGTATCGCTCAGGATTTGGCGCTTTTCGTGTTTTCTTATGGCGGGTTTTCGTATTTTAACTCCGAAAGGCAAACTCGCCTCTCAGAACCCCGCCAACACAAAGTGGCAGAAATCCATCACTCTACCAACCAGATAAAAGTCTCATTTAAAATAACCCTCATGTAGCTCATGTTATAAACTATATATTAAATCAACTGCATGAAATAGTTGTTGTAGGTGTTGTTGTTGTTGTTGTTGTTGTGAGATGTTAACATGACCATAGACTATATTTCCAGCCAATGAAATCGTCCATTCCCTTCAATAAGTACCACACTTAATCGTGACAGGTAAAACAAAAATTAGGCCATAATTTGGTTCGTTACTAGGTAACGAAAATGCATATGTTATTTAAAGCCTTATTTATGAAGAAGTCTCTGAGCTTAGTGGTTAGCGCGTATTGTATCTAAAAGATCGTGGAATGAAATCCGACTGCAATCACATTTTTTTTTCTATTATCAGTATTCTTAGTATAGAAAACAATACCTTCCAGCATAGTCAGCAGTTACCACGTGCGAAACGCCGGCGGCGTCGATCTCCGAGCATTTAATGCCCATTCGGTTTATTGTGCTAAAAGGGGCACCCGCGTCACCGTCGGTATACATGAACAGAATCTCAACATCCTGCAAATACCGATAAATGTAAATATAAATGTAAGCCGTTTCTCATGCAATCATGGAAATCTTAGTTGCTTCAACGAACGTGCAGGAAAAGTAAGTCGCTTCTCTGACTATACTCATAAAAAGCCCGTGAACAACCATAGCTCTTTCTTACCTTTGAACAATCAGAAATAATGACGTCATTTCCGTTTCTAGATGTGGTGCAGACAGTATTTCCTTGCTCAGCGCGCAGTGACGTCATCGCGAGGGGAACTCCGCTCAATGTAATCCTGCCTCCAGTGTTACACGCTATGTGAAAGGAAATAAAACATTGTTAAACCATACACTTGAAAGCTATGTGCATAGTTATTTCACTCATAAATCTATACCGCCTCCGTATCCCAGTAATTAGGACCTCCGCCTACAGAGCGGGCGGTCAAGGAGTATGTTTTGTTATGACCGACTGCAGATCCAGCAGCTTGTTGAATAGATGGGTACCGATTACCTTTAATTGAAGCTCCAGGCGCGGCTCCAGGCGCGGCAATGCCTTTTATTGTTGGGGGTGACACTATAAATCAATCGGAACACCTCGGCAAATATCCAACAGAATTGACTATCCCCGATGCTTGTCGGAGATGGCCGAGTTGTTACGATTTACTATAAATAACAACAAAAGCTGTCACAGGGACAGCGCGCTCGACTATTCCGCGCTTTTCAGTGTAAGGATTGAAGAGTTTTAGCGAAATATGCATGGATCACTGTATTAAGTCTCAATTCAATAAATCAAGTAGTTGGTGAGATATTAACCTATATGTGCTTACATTTAAAACCTTGACCATAATTTCTAAGTCGAATAATAAAGGGGCAAACTTTATTTTATATGCAAGATAGAGTTATCTAACTTGATTAATTAAGAAGGTTGGGTGGTTGAGTATCATTGTATAAAGTCTCAATATAATACATCAAATAGTTACTGAGATATACTAACTTATGTGTGCTAACATGCAAAACCTTAACCAGAAACCTTAACCAGCTAAGTCACATAATAAAGGGACAAAAAATATATAATAATTATGCAAGATAGAGTTATCTTACTTGATTAATTAAGAAGGTTGAATAGTTGGGAGCCTGTGTATAAAGTTTCAATGCAATACATGATGTATTCGCTAAGGTATTGACTTAAAAGTTGTTTCATGCAAAACCTTAACCAGAATTTCTAAGTCAAATAATAAACGCCCATTATTTGCATTATATTCAAAAAAGTGTTATCTAACTTCATTAATTTAGTAGGTTATATAGTTGGGGATACATAACCAAAGTTGCAATGCAATGCATGATGTATTTACTGAGACAATGACTTAAAGTTGCTTACAAGCAAAACCTTAACCAAGGTGTGACGCCGCCGCTAGGGTAAGTAGTATAGCTCTCCTTATTCTTCGAATAGGTGAGCTAAAAATCGAGGCGAGATTTAAAATTTGTATTTTGTCTAAATCGTCCAATCCCCCCCCCCCCCCCCCCCCCCCCTGTCGTTTGTTTAATGGCAAAACATTGTGCATAAATATCGTAACGGTTATTCTAACCTGCCTTTATGACTGGCACACTCCCACCGGAAATCAAACGAATGCTGAGTGGCACCGCGGCCCAACATAGAAGGCAGCTGATCTGAAACAAAACAAGCATTAGTCCATCCAGATTTACCCTTTTTCTGCAAAATCGTGATATACGGTCAGGAATTAAGACTTAGGCAAAATATAGCTATAGACAGCCGTAAAGCCGGTGATGTCTTCCCATAATTTTATATAAAATATAATTTATTATATAATTTTAATCACAGGAGGCAGTTGCGTTGACATGACACACCCTATGGCCACAACCCTTCTTAAACATTTTTTTAGACCAACATTAATTAAAACATGATCATCTATCACAAAACCCTAAATATCAAAGAAAAATTCCAAAGAAATAGGATGGGTCATGTCAACGCAACTGCTGCATGTGTAAACAATTTGCGGAGTTTAGTGCTTAATTTTCACTGTAAATGTACAAATTCGACCATGTCGCTAAAGCCCGAGCGGACCTTTTTTTGTTCACATATGGATTTTAATTTAGGATCACAGTTATTTCGAACAAAATGTTGACTAAACATTTTCAAAACAGTGAAAAATCAAAATTATCAAATTTCCACCTAATTTATAATGAAGGCTCAGATAACATCATACCATTACATGCATGCTATTCCCCATTTGAGAGGTTTGTTTCCGGTTTCAAGCCACAAACATGGGTCGGGTTTTATTTTCTTGAGTTTTTCGGTTACCAAACCATATGAAATATATTCTAAAGAACATCTACATCGATGCAATCAGCATTACCATCATTGGTATTGGTAAAAGCCCAAAACATTTCATTTTTAATTTAAAAAAAGAAAGAAAAATGATAAAAAGTATTTCTTAAGGCAAAAAAGGTCTAGGGTTGGTGCAAAAGAAAAGGGTAGGTCGCTGCTAAACCTGTAACAAACATTATTTTTACATCAAAATGATGTGTGCATTTACACATCGTTCAACCTGTAAATTTTGCACATGATGTGTAACTTACGTTCAGTATTTTCTTGCGATCTGTAAAAACACGTTGTCATAATCCAAAAAAACGGGACTTGGTTTGAGGGAGCAGGGATATTCACAATTGAAATAAAACAATCAACTGTTTAACAATCTTTCACAAATACATATTTATGAATTGAACGACAGCATTTACATTTCCCCGGTGCACGAAGCTTAAAGCTGCACTTTCATCGTTTTCCCCACTTATTTTTATGATTATTTTTTGTCTA
This sequence comes from Mya arenaria, assembly GCF_026914265.1. Lineage (NCBI taxonomy): Eukaryota > Metazoa > Mollusca > Bivalvia > Myida > Myidae > Mya > Mya arenaria. The sequence goes on along the minus strand of NC_069131.1, from coordinate 21,871,633 downwards.
AGAATCAGTCGAGTTTTGCGTAGATGTCTAGAAACCAGTGATATAAGACGGAAAAAAACCAGATCGCAGGTTTCTAAATTTATTGTATGTTTATGCCGGTAAACATACTTTTTCTTAATGCTTTAGTGATGCTTTTAGCCATTAAACATTAATTTTCGGACGAAAATATGAAAACTGCGATCAGATATTTTGTCAGCAGTCTTATATCTATGATTACCAGACAATATCGCAAAAGTATGTCTCGTTCCAAGATGAAATATTAAAAAAATGTCAAAACGGTCCATCTGTGTGAGTTCAGCTTTAAATATTCGTGTTTGAAAATCGGACTCCATTTGCTATCGATAATCGAATCGAATCGGACCAAGCATTTCGATTTACTATCGGACAATAATTGAAAGTTCATAATATCAGTAAGCAATACATTCTTTATACATAGTATCATCATGATCATTTGGTTAAACCTGGAATCAGTAAGTGTGATTTGCAACAGTTAGTAAATTTCCATAACCTTTTCTGTCTATAATAACTTAACGAAAAAACATAGCAACGCAACACATGCTTAATAATTGCACAATAATTGCAAAATGATGCACACCGCATCAAGTAAGTTATCTTAGCATGTTAACCATGTAAAAACATATTAAATATTTGTGAACCAGCTTAACATTCAATATACTGTTATATTGAACATTTCATTAGAAAATCTTAATTTCATAAAACTTTCACAAAAAAAGTAAATTAATTAGAAACGATACCAAAAAAGGTTTTAACAGAATACCTCGAGCCGGGATCACCGGTATTTGCATGTAATACCGGACCCACTACACCATAGAAACAGGTTATTAAAGAAGGTTTTATGAAATATATAAACAAATAAAAACAATTTGCAATTTTGGGAGAGTTTGTAAGTTTTTAAGCAAAAGTGTTTACATTCACAGCATTTGTGTAAGAGAGTGACCTCCCAAGTTAAAATGACTTCAACGAGAATTTACCGGAAACAAAAATTGACATTTACTCGACTTTTACCACAACAAAAAATACGTAGATACCGGAATAACATTAGCGAAATCGATTTTGGACAACCACTATTGATTGTCGCCGACAAAGCATTGTCAGCGACGATTTATCGATTGTACTCGATTATCGTTTCATCACTATTAACTATACATTTACATGTCCAGATAATCGAAGTTTTAAGGTTAAGTTGCTAGTTTCAATTAAAGTCAAATGTCTTAAACTCAATTTCATAATCGTGATTTTCATACAGATACTTTCTTTTAATGTTCCAAACTCCCTTAAAAATCGAAATATTACACAAATTAAGCCGAAACAAAAATGAGCTTAGCTTAATCCTGTAAGAAGGGACTAAAGCTGTATCGAGAAATTGGGGCCAGAAGTATGCCAAAAACCTGAGTCCATGATAACGAACATTCTCAAGTCTGCGTCTAGACTCAGACATAGATAATCAGGTTTATCAAGAAACAAAAAAAAACTTCATCTTTCTTCCTTTTTTACAAAAAAATATATGTAAGTAATAGCTAAACAAATGGTAGCTTAATTCAGCAAAATACACCATCACTGCTGTGCTAGATGGAAAGAAATAATGAAATACAGATGAGCAGTTATGGGTGAAGGATCTGGGGCCATGATTAGCGAACCGTTTTAAAATCAGACAGAAGTGGAACTGCAAATCTTTATTTCATTGCATCTCTAGTGGAGTATTGGTGATGTAATTTGCTAAATTGAATAACCTAGTAACAAGTGATTACTATTTTAATCTCTTTTTTGAAAACTAGTGGAATATAGATGATCCTTTGTAATTTAGTAAAAGTGATATTCTGAGTCTGGACTCGGACTTGAGATTCGTAATCATTGCCCGAGAACTCACTTGAGACTGTTCGTTATTTTGGTCCCAGAACTCAAACTTGAGGCTGTTTGTTATCATGGCCCCAGAACTCAGACTTGAGACATGTTCGTTAACATGGCTCCGGAACTCAAACTTGAGGCTGTTTGTTAACATGGCTCCAGAACTCAAACTTGAGGCTGTTTGTTATCATGGCCCCAGAACTCAAACTTGAGGCTGTTTGTTAACATGGCTCCAGAACTCAAACTTGAGGCTGTTTGTTATCATGGCTCCAGAACTCAAACTTGAGGCTGTTTGTTATCATGGCCCCAGAACTCAAACTTGAGGCTGTTTGTTATCATGGCCCCGGAACTCAAACTTGAGGCTGTTTGTTAACATGGCTCCAGAACTCATACTTGAGACTGTTTGTTATCATGGCCCCGGAACTCAGACTTTAGACATGTTCGTTAACATGGCTCCGGAACTCAGACTTGAGACTGTTCGTTATCATGGCCCAAGAACTCAGACATGAGACTGTTCGTTAACATGGCTCCAGAACTCAGACTTGAGACTGTTCGTTATCATGGCCCAAGAACTCAGACTTGAGACTGTTCGTTATCATGGCCCAAGAACTCAGACTTGAAACTGTTCGTTAACATGGCTCCAGAACTCAGACTTGAGACTGTTTGTTACCATGGCCCCAGAACTCAAACTTGAGGCTGTTTGTTATCATGGCCCCAGAACTCAAACTTGAGACTGTTCGTTATCATGGCCCCAGAACTCAAACTTGAGGCTGTTTGTTATCATGGCCCCAGAACTCAAACTTGAGGCTGTTTGTTATCATGGCCCCAGAACTCAAACTTGAGGCTGTTTGTTATCATGGCCCCAGAACTCCGACTTGAGACTGTTCGTTATCATGGCCCCAGAACTCAAACTTGAGGCTGTTTGTTATCATGGCCCCAGAACTCAGACTTGAGACTGTTCGTTATCATGGCCCAATAACTCAGACTTGAAACTGTTCGTTAACATGGCTCCAGAACTCAGACTTGAGACTGTTTGTTACCATGGCCCCAGAACTCCGACTTGAGGCTGTTTGTTATCATGGCCCCAGAACTCAAACTTGAGACTGTTCGTTATCATGGCCCCAGAACTCAAACTTGAGGCTGTTTGTTATCATGGCCCCAGAACTCAAACTTGAGGCTGTTTGTTATCATGGCCCCGGAACTCAAACTTGAGGCTGTTTGTTAACATGGCTCCAGAACTCATACTTGAGACTGTTTGTTATCATGGCCCCGGAACTCAGACTTTAGACATGTTCGTTAACATGGCTCCGGAACTCAGACTTGAGACTGTTCGTTATCATGGCCCAAGAACTCAGACATGAGACTGTTCGTTAACATGGCTCCAGAACTCAGACTTGAGACTGTTCGTTATCATGGCCCAAGAACTCAGACTTGAGACTGTTCGTTATCATGGCCCAAGAACTCAGACTTGAAACTGTTCGTTAACATGGCTCCAGAACTCAGACTTGAGACTGTTTGTTACCATGGCCCCAGAACTCCGACTTGAGACTGTTTGTTATCATGGCCCCAGAACTCAAACTTGAGGCTGTTTGTTATCATGGCCCCAGAACTCAAACTTGAGACTGTTCGTTATCATGGCCCCAGAACTCAAACTTGAGGCTGTTTGTTATCATGGCCCCAGAACTCAAACTTGAGGCTGTTTGTTATCATGGCCCCAGAACTCAAACTTGAGGCTGTTTGTTATCATGGCCCCAGAACTCCGACTTGAGACTGTTCGTTATCATGGCCCCAGAACTCAAACTTGAGGCTGTTTGTTATCATGGCCCCAGAACTCAGACTTGAGACTGTTCGTTATCATGGCCCCACGACTCAGACTTGAGACTGTTCGTTATCATGGCCCCAGAACTCAGACTTGAGACTGTTCGTTATCATGGCCCCAGAACTCAGACTTGAGACTGTTCATTATCATGGCCCCAGAACTCAAACTTGAGACTGTTCGTTATCATGGCCCCAGAACTCAAACTTGAGGCTGTTCATTATCATGGCCCCAGAACTCAAACTTGAGACTGTTCGTTATCATGGCCCCAGAACTCAGACTTGAGACTGTTCGTTATCATGGCCCCAGAACTCAGACTTGAGACTGTTCGTTATCATGGCCCCAGAAATCAAACTTGAGGCTGTTCATTATCATGGCCCCAGAACTCCAACTTGAGACTGTTCGTTATCATGGCCCCAGAACACAGACATGAGACTGTTCGTTATCATGGCCCCAGAACTCAGACTTGAGACTGTTCATTATCATGGCCCCAGAACTCAGACTTGAGACTGTTCGTTATCATGGCCCCAGAATTCAGACTTCAGACCGTTCGTTATCATGGCCCCAGAAATCAGACTTGAGACTGTTCGTTATCATGGCCCCACGACTCAGACTTGAGACTGTTTGTTACCATGGCCCCAGAACTCAGACTTGAGACTGTTTGTTATCATGGCCCCAGAACTCAGACTTGAGACTGTTCGTTATCATGGCCCCAGAACTCAGACTTGAGACTGTTCGTTATCATGGCCCCAGAACTCAGACTTGAGACTGTTCGTTATCATGGCCCCAGAAATCAAACTTGAGGCTGTTCATTATCATGGCCCCAGAACTCCAACTTGAGACTGTTCGTTATCATGGCCCCAGAACACAGACATGAGACTGTTCGTTATCATGGCCCCAGAACTCAGACTTGAGACTGTTCATTATCATGGCCCCAGAACTCAGACTTGAGACTGTTCGTTATCATGGCCCCAGAATTCAGACTTCAGACCGTTCGTTATCATGGCCCCAGAAATCAGACTTGAGACTGTTCGTTATCATGGCCCCACGACTCAGACTTGAGACTGTTTGTTACCATGGCCCCAGAACTCAGACTTGAGACTGTTTGTTATCATGGCCCCAGAACTCAGACTTGAGACTGTTCGTTATCATGGCCCCAGAACTCAGACTTGAGACTGTTCGTTATCATGGCCCCAGAACTCAGACTTGAGACTGTTCATTATCATGGCCCCAGAACTCAAACTTGAGACTGTTCGTTATCATGGCCCCAGAACTCAAACTTGAGGCTGTTCATTATCATGGCCCCAGAACTCAAACTTGAGACTGTTCGTTATCATGGCCCCAGAACTCAGACTTGAGACTGTTCATTATCATGGCCCCAGAACTCAGACTTGAGACTGTTCGTTATCATGGCCCCAGAATTCAGACTTCAGACCGTTCGTTATCATGGCCCCAGAAATCAGACTTGAGACTGTTCGTTATCATGGCCCCACGACTCAGACTTGAGACTGTTTGTTACCATGGCCCCAGAACTCAGAATTAAGACTGTTCGTTACCATAGTTCCAAAACACAGACTTGAGATTGTTCGTTAACATGGCTCCAGAACTCAGACTTGAGACAAGTTTGTAATCATGGCCACCGAACTAAGACTTGAGACATGTTTGTTATCATGGCCCCACGACTCAGACTTGAGACTGTTCGTTATCATGGCCCCAGAACTCAGACTTGAGACATGTTCGTTATCATGGCTCCAGAACTCAGACTTGAGACTGTCTGTAGGCATTGCCCCAGAACTCAGACAGGAGACTGTTGGAGGCATTACCCCAGAACTCAGACATGAGACTGTTTGGAGGCATTGCCCCAGAACTCAGACATGAGACTGTCCGTTATCATGGCCCCAGAACTAAGACATGAGACTGTCTGTAGGCATTGTCCCAGAACTCAGAAATGAGACTGTCTGTAGGCATTGTCCCAGAACTCAGACTTGAGACTGTCTGTAGCCATTTCCCCAGAACTAAGACATGAGACTGTTTGTAGGCATTGTCTCTGAACTATTCATACTCCCGCTGCATATGTTATGAATTTATGTCAGTAGATTAAACACGTACATATTTTTTTAAACAAAAACGACAATCATATTTATCAACCTTATTTAATTGTTAATAATGCGTGAACATGTGTGTACATATATTTTAAAGGTAAAAACATACCAGCTGTTTGGCGTCCATGTTAACACTTGCAGGGAGTACTGGGTACTGAAAACATGATTCTACATACATAACGCTTAATATGTTTTATATTGGATTGTCAGGGCTGCGGTCTTGTGGCGCGTACAGGTTAATACTTGTGATTTTGTAATTACATTTTTGGCATATTTTATATCGATTATAACCCGCCTGTACCAGAAACGAATAACGACTTTAAAGACCTGGATTTATTTCATTAATATGCGTACGTTTCATTTTTAAACTTAACGTTTACTATGAAAAAATCTCCAAGTTAATTTGGAATATAAGCCTCACCCCGACGGGTCAGTATTAACATGTGGCGTCCATGTAAAACTCGTCAAAACTTGATTTCCACGAGCATTTTGCTGTTCCCTCTTGCGTACTACTTTGGTATCGAACAGGAAATAAGGCTCTACCAAATATAGTGCATGTTTAGCGGTACTGGCCCCAATTTCTCGAAACTTTTTAAGTCCCTTATAACAGGATTAAGCTAATCTCATTATTTTTGGTTTTTAATAAATTGCCTAATATTAACTTCTTTAAGAGTTTTTATACTTAAGATAGAAGTTATCTTTATGAAAATCACAATTAACCATTTTACAATTATAAAAAATCAATTAAAGTATTTTTTGGGGTAATTGAAATAAGCTACTTAAGCCTGTTAAGCTTAAGAAGTTTCGAGAAATTGGGGCCTGTTCTAACTAAAGTCATGAAACTTTGTTTAAACGCATGACCCAAAAATTAAAAAAAAAACATTATTTCGTTGACAAATTGCTATGAGAAGGAAATTGGTAATGCAAATCGTTGTGTTGTTCAACATTTGCTTTTACATTTTTTATCGTATTACGTGGGTTACACCGTGCAAACGTTGGTTTGAAGGATAAAAAAATAAAATATTAAAAAAAAAAATTTAACTTGCTTTGTAGGACCTTATTATTCCCAGATCATATTCTTCACAGGTCTGGGAAAAATAGGATCATATTCTTCACAGTTTCAAACTGTGACATATATGATTGACCAAAATGGTGGTAAAATGGTGAAGAAATAGTGAAGTTATCTTTGTTTTAAGTCTTTTTTCAAATCAAAATATTGCCTTCCGACGTAGTATTTATGACGCAATTCATCACGTGGTATACACACACTGATATTAGTCCATCTAGTCATAATATATTCGTTAAACTAGCCAATGCTAACCTAAAACTCAGGCTAAATAAATCTTATGTTCATTGTTAAATTGCTATTACAAGCACATACTTGAACATGTATAGCATCAAGTCGAATTGAATAAAATGAGATTTGTCAAAATTCAAAAGTAACCCATACTGTAATATGAACGTACATTATAGGGTACTGGCGAATCTGTCATGTTCAAGGCAATTCTTTATATTGAAGCTATACATATTTAGATATGTGTTGAATAGTATTATATGTTTTGGCTATTTGAACTGGTGTATTATGGCTAGATGGACTTACAGAGCTCATCAAGCCAGTGTGACTACAAGAGCTTTGATTATCAAACTTGCTGAACAGGTTAATAATAGCAGGTTTAACCACGCCAAATACACATCTTATATCCAGGCCCTAATTACTCGAAATATAATATGTCCCTTATAAAACGATTAAGCTTAGCTCACATTTTATTGATCTTCATTTTGCGTAATATGTACTTCTTTAAAAGGTTTTAGGCTTCAAATAGAAATAGTCTTCATGATAATCACTATCAACCATTTTTCATTTATCAAAATCCAATTTCAGTACGCATTTTTGCTTGTTGAGGTAAGTTATTAAAAACTGATTTAGCTTAAGAAGTTTCGAGAAATTGGGGCCTTATTGTTGTTCCAATTTCTATTGGACATGTATAAGAACTGTTTTGACTGTAAAATTAATATTAAAAGAACTTGTTGATTCACGAAGAAGCTGTAAATGGCAGTAAATGCTTCTGTAACTCAGTATTGTTGCATTTCAAACAGCGATTTTTTTTCAAAACATTTCAATTCGAATTTCTAAGCTTGAATCTCAAATTCCCTATATATAGATCCAGACGTTAGTGTCTATGAGCCCTTGGGTCGTATTCAATAAGCATCTTAGTAACAATTTTCAACTTAGTGAAAAATGGCCTTTTTCTAATTTGAATTTTAAGAAAACGAACAATGTTTGTACACCAAAAATATGAAATTAAGCAAGAAAATGGTCTAAACATAATATGCATATGAATAAATCTGATGAAAAGTAGCGGTATTTATTACTCGGGGTGGGGGATGGGGGTGTATTGAAATGGCATGTATACAATCGCTGATGCGTTGTACCCTTTATGCAAGAATACATCTTAAAGTGACACTCATATTTAAAATCTGTTCATACACATGTATAACAAACATAAATTTTGAGTGATAAACTTTATGGAAAATACTGATAACAAGATTCTAACCGTGTATTTGATAGCTGAGAACGCACACATATTAAATGACTGGTGAGTGCTAAAAGATTTACATTGATAAACAATCGTCTCATATGGTAGAAATACCATGTTTTCTGCACCTTTCTTCCAAACTAAACATGGTATCCTTCATAAGAATCATTGTTTTCGATATTTATTCATTTTTTAATAAATTAAAACAATTGTATTAATTGGGGTACATCCAATGTGGGAATAAGAGTTCATGTTTAAACTTGCTGTGACCACCAAACGCAACAGTCTAAGAAAGAGAAACCAAATGAACATTTGTTCAGCAAATTTGTCACATATTATGCCAGTACGCAAAAGATATTGCAGAATAATAACCGAACTTTTATTTTATAATTGTATTTGATAATACAAGTGTTTTCAGATGCACTACTCGGTAAACGTATTTTATGTCCAAAAACTTGAGCAAGTCCCTTTAAATGTGATAGGAAATCTATATAATTTATGTATATACAAATATGGGTGATTCAAATTTCTAATTATCTTTCTTCTCAAGATACACTTATATACTTACTTGTTCTATTTAAGGGACTGCTTTGTTTTCGGCTACACATGAACGCTAACAAGTAGGCGGAACTTAACCGTGCTATAAAAAGAGTGTGGATAAATTTCAACACTATTCATTTATACACAGTGTAGTTATTGAACGTTGTTATTGGCAACATAGAATGCAAAAATGATTGCACCACCAACATTTGTACTTGAAACTATACACACACGCGCAACGCGCTGATGTTTTATTTTAACAATTCGGATTGCGGGGGCAGCAACCATGGCTGCCTTATTTAAAAATTATGACTTTAATATGTCAAGACCTCAACTAATTACGAATAGGTTGTAATACAGTAACGGTAATCAGCCAATATGTGCATGGGACTTACACATATACAGTGCACGATACAAAACAAGACATATTAACATCACAATGGGGCGAATTTTGGAAATGGAATAAGTTATTATTGACAATAGATGGGATGTGATCATGCTCGAAGTCATTACTCATTATTGCATACACAAAATAATAGTTACGTATGTAAGATAGAACATGTGTTCTTGATAGCTACCATTTTTATATTGCATTATTAAAGCATTAATTGTCAATATAATATATTTGACAAAATGGACAAGCTTTGTTCGAAAGCGACCTATATAATGTATGCATAACTATTTAACTGTCAAGAACTTTCATATGAGTGTTAAAGCTGCACTCTCACAGATATACCGTTTTTACAACTTTTATTTTTATTTTTTGTCTTGGAAAGAGCAACCTTTTGCGTAAATATCTTTAAACCAACGAAAAGGATTGATGACAAAAGATCAGATCGCAGATTTCATATTTCCGTTCAAAACATTTTTTAACTAAAATACAAAAATCTGCGATCTATGTTTCTGTCAGAGGTCTTATATAACTGGTTTCAATGGATTTTCGCAAAAATTGGCCCGTTCCAAGACAAAAAAATAAAAAGTTGTCAAAACGTTTAATCTGTGAGAGTGCAGCTTTTACTAATTATTCAAAAAGGTCAAGTTGTACTTGTATGTTTTTATTTTTAATCCATATGCAAACATCTGTTACTGTAGTATACATGACCCCTATTCGATCCCTTCTGCTGGTAATTCTTTTTCCTTCAGATTTTTCTCAAAGATTTCATATATGTTTGATTAAAATATTTAAAAAAGAAATACAGCTAATGGGCCTCTAGGAAAGAGTTATTGAACAAAAAAATAGAAAATTATGTTTGCTTGTTATTAAAGGAGCTTTGAATATGTAAGTTAAACGTTGTTTCTGAACTTCCTCACGGTTAGGGCAACATTATTCGATTAAGCAATACTCATGTCGGGTTTCCATGGTTTGTAGGTAAAGGGGGACTACTGTAACTAGGGCTCTGTCGTCAGTAAAGGATGGATTATTTATCTTTACAGACATCACTGTGCAGCCATAATTCGATCGACGTCAACAAAATACAGTCTTTTTTCACCGGTTTTCAGATATAGCTCATTCCAAGACAAAACAGTTTTCAAAACGGCAAACATGTGAGATAAGAGTGAAGCTTTAAACATTCCGAAACTCAAGCGACGAATATTTGATTGACCCATGGTAAGACTGCAGGTGTGGTTGTAATGCTTGACATTTATGTATTGCTGGGGATGTTGTTATGTCTGACATTTGTATATTGCCGATGTGGTTGTAATGTCTGATATTAATACATTTCTGGGGATGTTGTAATGTCTGACATTCGTATGTTGCCGGCGTGGTTATAACGTCTGACGTTGGTATATTGCCTTATGTGGAGGTTATGTCTGACATTTGTATATTGCCGATGTCGCGGACATGTTTGACATTTATATATTGCCTGTGTGGCGGTCATGTATGACATTTGTTTATTACCTGCGTGGCTGCAATGTCGGACATTGGTATATTGTCGGTGTCGTTGTAATGTCTGACATTTGTATATTGCCTGTGTGGCTGTTATGTCTGACATTTGTTTATTGCCTGTGTGGCTGTAATGTCTGACATTTGTTTATTGCCCGTGTGGCTGTAATGTCTGGCATTTGTTTATCGCCATATGTGGTTGTAATGTCTGACATTTGTATATTGCCTGTGTGTCTGTAATGTCTGACATTTGTTTATTGTCTGAGTGGCTGTAATGTCGGACATTGGTGTAGTGTCGAAGTGGCTGTAATGTCTGACATTTGTATATTGCCTGTGTGGTTGTGATGTCAGACATTTGTATATTGCCTGTGTGGTTGTGATGTCGGACATTTGTTTATTGCCTGTGTGGTTGTGATGTCTGCCATTTGTTTATTGCCTGTGTACACAGGTTGTGATGTCGGACATTTGTATATTGCCTGTGTGGTTGTGATGTCTGACATTTGTTTATTGCCTGTGTGGTTGTGATGTCGGACATTTGTATATTGCCTGTGCGATTGTGATGTCTGGCATTTGTTTATTGCCTGTGTGGTTGTGATTTCGAACATTTGTATATTGCCTGTGTGGTTGTGATGTCTGACATTTGTTTATTGCCTGTGTTGTTGCGATGTCGGACATTTGTTAATTGCCTGTGTGGTTGTGATGTCTGACATTAATATATTGCCTGTGTGGTTGTGATGTCGGACATTTGTTTATTGCCTGTGTGGTTGTGATGTCTGACATTTGTTAATTGCCTGTGTGGTTGTGATGTCTGACATTAATATATTGCCTGTGTGGTTGTGATGTCGGACATTTATTTATTTATTGCCTGTGTGGTTGTGGTGTCGGACATTTGTATATTGCCTGTGTGGTTGTGATGTCGGACATTTGTTTATTGCCTCCGTGGTTGTGATGTCGGACATTTTTTTATTGTCTGTGTGGTTGCAATGTCGGACAGTGGTGTTTTGCCGATGTGGCTGTAATGTCTGATATTTGTATATTGTCGGTGTGCTTATATTGTCTGGCATTGGAATATTGCCGATGTGGTTGTTATTTCTGACATTTGTATACCGTCGGTGTGGCTAAAATGTCTGACATTTGTAAATTGCCGGTGTAGCTGTAATGTCTGATATTTGTATATTGCCTGTGGAGCTGTAATGTCTGATATTTGTATATTGCCTGTGGAGCTGTAATGTCTGATATTTGTATATTGCCTGTGGAGCTGTAATGTCTGACATTTGCATATTATCGATGTAGCCGTAATGTCTGATAATTGTATATTACCTGTGTGGTTGTAACGTCTGACATTTGTACATTACCGATGTGGCCGTAATGTCTGATAATTGTATATTACCTGTGTGGTTGTAACGTCTGACATTTGTACATTACCGATGTAGCCGTAATGTCTGATAATTGTATATTACCTGTGTGGTTGTAACGTCTGACATTTGTACATTACCGATGTGGCCATGATTTGATGCTAGAGGGTGCGTAGCTGGATGGTAACCATTTGACGTGCGCCCACTCCTCGGAACAGAAATTTAGATAGTTGAAAGAGTTGGCAGGGTTTTTTGAGAATAATCCCCTGAGAACGTTTTAACAATTTCTAGTCCGAAATTGTGCACTTTGTTCGTGTTTTATTCCTTTTACCTCCTATTTTCAAATTAAAAGAAAACATGGACGAGTTCAAAGGAGGCCCCCCATCTGGATCCGTTAGTGTATTGCCGATGTCATATTTATGTTATACTTATAAATCACCTTTATATAAAATGTGCGAAGTTGATTGGACAATTCCGAGAAGCTGATGTTCGATAAGATAAGATAAGATAAGATAAGATAAGATAAGATAAGATAAGATAAGATAAGATAAGATAAGATAAGATAAGATAAGATAAGATAAGATAAGATAAGATAAGATAAGATAAGATAAGATTAGATTTAACGTTACATTCAAACATGGTAAGACTAGCTACAAGCTACTGTCCGACAAAACATGATTATCTAGGTACAAGCCTTGTATACAAATCATATGTAATTACAACTGAATTTGCACAATGTGTAAGGGTGTATGTAATTTCGACCATGTAATTTATGCACAAACTTTCGGTCACATAAAAGTGAACGTATACATGTAGGACACATTAAATATATTCTCTTCGTACAACAATAGAAATTAATAGTTGTCTTCTAAATTAGCATTATGTTTACTAGAAAGGCGGCATTATTATTTAATTTAACGTAATAAAATGTTTTTGAGAGCAACGACACAGCGCCAAGAAAACGGGAAATATTAATTATGCCGACAGCGTCCGTTTTAGTCGATAATTGTTCAAATGAAAATGGCGACCTCCGTTTGACATCTGTCAACCACAAATCTTTGCTGGTTTTTCAGCGAAACGTATGTTTATTTATACGTTGATAATTTCCATATTTAATTAATTGTTTCTCAGAATGTTTGCGCTTGTTATTCTGAATGTATTCAGTGTAAGCGATATATTTCTTGACACTAAATAGCATTGTTTCGGAATGGAAAATTTCGGACAAAAGTATTGTTTTTTTATGACATATTGTAAAACCAAGGCATTTATGTTAATTGTATTCATTATATTTGTAGATAAACAATATTTTAACATTAAAATCTCACAAGCTTATACCATAACAACTGAAACATCAAGAATTAACTGGCAGCCTTGATGTTCCAGTTGATTGAATTAACACATTAATGCACCAGTCAATTGTAACCATGGCCCCCAGGTCCGGGGAATAGTGGGGACTTTGACTTTCGGTCCAGCTGAACCCGGGTAAAATTCCCGTCCTGCGGGGACAAACTGCTGGTAAAATCCTAGCTAAATGTCCTCGACCCTCGTATACTAGGTAAGGCCCACTCCCCGCTATTTCCGTGCGAAAAACAAAACCATCGCATTCACTTGGCACTGCGGGGCCACCTGGAAGCTAAAAACACAGCATATTTCCTTAGCTACCCCAGTATTCCCTGGACCTGGTGGGGGTGGCGCTTGATTACAATTGACTGGTGCATAACAAGTTTTAAGGTCAATCGGTAAAACACCGATGGCCTTATTACCATTTGTGGGGAAGACACCTAGAACTACTTGTGGGAGAAAAATATGTTTCACACAGTACCTTTTCAAACATTTTGGGAACAAACAGTAAAATATCAATAAACCAACCACTCCGAAACATCATTTAATGAATTTTGAGATTTTCTTTTTTTTTAAATTAAAGGAAAATATGTACTAGTGTGGCCTTTTCATTTTTAAATATATAATATTTTTTTTATCTTTCAGGTTGACAACATGATCGATTTGTGACAAATCATGTTACCTGAGTTTTAACTTTCAATGCAAGCATACACATGTAAATACCTCATTGACCTAACATGAACAATCAGAGTAGCAATGCTGGTCTGCCTCCTGAAATGCCAACTGTGAAAAGCAATGCTGCGGAGGAAGCTTATGTTGCCGAGTTACTCAGACACTGGCAAAAGCCGGAGTATGTTTGTGGTTGGGGGGCAGCATTTGTGAACATAAGTCTGACCTTCCCAATCAACAAAATAATGTTTCGTCAGCAGCTTCATGGTGTAAAGACATTAAAAGCCATTCAACAGCTACGGAAAGAGGGGTTGACTCATATATACAGAGGCTTGCTTCCACCTTTGTTGCAGAAAACGACATCAATGTCACTCATGTTTGGGTTGTATTATGATTTCCAACGCCAGATTTATCACAATAGTCCATCCACTCCAGCGTTTGTTGTGAAACCTTCTGCGGCTATGTTAGCTGGCACAGTGGAAGCACTGCTGTCTCCCTTTGAACGCGTGCAAGTGCTAATGCAAGACAGATCCTACCATGCTCAATACAACAATACTGTCCATGCTTTTAAGGATATTTACCTCACGTATGGAGTGAAAGAGTTCTACAGAGGGCTTTCACCTATTTTATTAAGAAATGGTCCAAGCAATGTGTTATTCTTCCTAGGAAGAGATTATTTGTTAGAAACCTATGCAGGAATAGAGTCCACTGGTGAACGAGTTGTTCTTGACTTTGTGAGCGGAGCTTTTCTCGGGGCATTTATAAGCACTGTATTCTACCCGGTCAATGTTGTTAAAGTTCACATGCAAAGTCAAGTGGGTGGAGAATTCAAGCACATGCTGCCGACATTTTACACAATATTGAAGGAGAGAAATTACAGCTTAAAAAAGTTGTTTAGAGGCGTACACATAAATTACACAAGGGCTGTATTGTCTTGGGGAATCGCTAATGCTACCTATGAGTTATTAAAGAAAAATGTGTTCCTTAGCGTTAGTGCTGATGATTACTAGTTTGTGATATTATTTAGATATATGGCAGACCATTTGGGTCAAAAGTCACTTAAAGCTGACAGTAGCACCGAATTAGAGGCACATTTAAAATCGTTACTTTCTATTTTAATATAGGAGAAAAAAAGTAATCAAATATGCCAATAATTCACAATTTCGGATTAAAAATTGTTTTAATTTTTCTGGGGGGAGTAACAGGAAACCTCACTACAAATACCTTAATTTTGGTTCTGGGGGAGGGGCGCAAGTCAAAAGTTTATGCCCCTAAGTTAAGCCCCCTCTTATGTCAAATCATGGATTAGCTTCTGGAGGTGCACCTCTATTTCATAAATAGAGATGAACTTCTATATTTACACCTATACATGTATCTCTTAATAAAGAGGTGCATCTGTAAATGAGATAGACTCTAGCGGGAAGCCCTCAATATAGAGGTTTTTCTCTAAAGATAGAGTTGCACATCTATTTTATACAAGGTGACCCTGACCCAAATGGTACATAATATAGATAAAAGTACATACATATAAGGTCTTGGTAATACATGTATATACCGAATACTCAGGTTTCCCATTAGTCGCTTTTTAACTCAAGTTATTTATTTTTCTGTTAACATTTGTAATTTGACGGGTTTTAATCAGAATTTTTTAGAGTCCTGATTATTCATGTATTCTTATACCAACTCATTGAGCTGTTGATAAGTTGGGGTTCGAAAAAGAGTCTTTTTCATTTTCTATTACAGGATAATTATGAATGCTTACCATGTTATCATCAACAAATAGATTTTACATTGAGTTCAGATATTTTCTTCTAACATGACATTAGTGATTAGGTTGTCTGTCAGTTAATTAATTTCACTGTTGTGACTATTTGCAAATACCAAGGTTTAAACTTTGATATTTGATACTTTGATTTGATACATTTCTAGCCAATGAAATAGCCTAAAAATGTGCCAAGTTTAACTACTTGCATACATGATGATATAAAGGCCTATTGGTTCCCCTGGTGACCTGCTGAAAACTGGTTATAATAATTTAAGACAGACGACTCATTTTAGTTATACCTTTTTTTCTGAAAAAAAACAACAACAAACTAACAAACTTTTAACAATGCTACATGGGCTGAATTAAATGCATCTATTTCAAAATATTTAATGTAACCAGTTTGTTTTTAGATATTTTTTTCTTGTACATTTCTTTTTGAAATTTCTAAGTGTCTATTTGTTATTGTTGAATATTAATTATTCTAAGCAATTTTAGTTAATCCATCCATTACTACTAATAAAAAGTGCTAATGTTAAAAGTTTTATTTTAAAGTTATAAAATGTTAAGTTTGAATATATTATAAGTTTTCATTCAGACCTTTGTTTTATAGACATTATGATATTTAAGAAACAAATTAAAATAAAATTGCTGTATAATCATAGTTAAATGTTGTTTTATGCACCAGTCAATTGTAACCACGGCCCCGCCAGGTTCGGGGGTAAACCGGGGATAGCCGAGGAAATGGGCCGTGTTTTAACCTTCCAGGTGGCCTCGCAGTGCCGGGTGAATGCGGTGGTTTTGTCTTCACACCAAATATAGCGGGAAATTGGTCTTATCTAGGGTCTCTGGGGTGCGGGTGCATTTGGCGGGGTTTTAACAAGCTGTTCGCCTTGCAGGGCGGAGATTTTGCCCTGGCTTGGCTGGACTGAAAGTCAAAGTCCCCGCTATTCCGCGGACCTGGGGGACTGTGGTTACAATTGATTGGTGCATTATTACCTCCTTTTTACATTCATCTTATCATAATAGTATCGTCATTTTGTTGCTATTCAAAAATGTTATGCATGTAAAATCATCAAAGAATTCATCAATATTAAACAAATATATATATAATCTTGATATTAATATGTAAAATGCAATAACACATCTTTGCAGGCTGGTTAACCGTAATAAAACCAGTGTTATTTGTCGTGATAAATCTGCTGTGTTTTCTATCTTATACAAACCAGAAATAAAAAGTAGCATGTTCATTGTTCAGCTTTAAGTTATGATAAATCTGTTGTAATGAACGTACTACATTATGACTTTTTTGTTTTTATTTGGTTTTAGTAGTTAAATTATAGCAGGGAAACCCAAACCATGTCCGTGGTTGTATGTACATGTATAATTTGGTCCGAATGCGATATAGATGTACATGTATTGTGAAAAGGTAAATATTGCATGAACTTGCATGAATGAATTGTGTCTATTGTGTAAACAATTTAGGGTCTATTGTTCAGAATTTTGTGGGAGTTATCAACGTTGTTAGCGACATCATTTGAATGCCAAATAGTGTATGCAATCTGAACACTTGGCTGATCTCCGCTGAGTCTTCGATGTATGCTGGTGCATTTGTTAAAGTAGTTAGTAAAATTAAAATGACGGCGACGCCAACAAAGTTGGTGTCTGCATGTATTTTATGTTTTGTGTAAGACAGCCCCCCCCCCCAAACAAACTGGCATTCTCAGAGTCAAGTGTATTCTCTAATTGATGTCTTGGTTTCGATTTGAAATTACTACGCGATCTACTTGCAGCGTAGATAAATGTAAAGAATTCTGACATTGTTAACTGTCCATATTCATCTGAGGTTGTTTCGAAGAAAAATTGGCCAAGGTACTCCGATTGATAGTGTATGGAGTGCTGGTATATTTAAAAATAAACAGCAGCTGACAAAGTTGTCTCTAAAATAAAGACGTACTGCTGATCACAAACCTCATGAGTAGTAAAAGTTTGAAAGTTAACAACCATGATGTTAACAAAATTGTTAACTTAACAAAGTGCTGAACAATTGTCCAATGGGTTTAAATGCCTTCCATAAAACCATACATTCACCTTTATGTCATATATTGTGATACTCAATACAATCATGTTTATGATAATATTATCAGTTTTAAATGATTCAGAAATTAGGATTGTGAATTGAGTTGTATACGTTATATCTAATCAAGTTATTACTGAACTATTTAATACATGAAATTAAACTTTACTTGATTTTTGTTAGATAATTAATGTTATTGTTTTAATAAATGAAATGGCTTTTCACTAAGGTAATTGTTTTCAGTATATGCTTTTCCCGTGTTTTATTGATTCATTAGTGAAATATAAATGATATTTATAACTGTTTGAAATAGTAAATGTATCAATTTGATATATTTTTCATTTTTCTTAAAACCAGCGTCAGCACTCACAGGGCTAAGACACAATTTCATCATAGTTATTTCCGAAAAGTCATAATAAAAACATTAGTATTCTAGTATCATGCGTTCTTTTCAAACTATCGCCATTTGCTATGTTCACCACCTAGGCAAACAATAATCATTTGCGTAAATTTACTTCCGCACCCTGCGCTGTGCATGGGTAGAACCATTGTTTTAGCTCAATATTCGTCTTTCACACTCGTGTCCGCTCTGTTGGTCCTTCACCATTGAAGGATTATCATGGGAATCGAATCAAATGTTCCTCAAATCGAAACAATGTGAAGAAACCACCTTCCAGGTATTCTGATTAATGGTCACGGTCATAGTTCAAGGTCAATTGTTCAAGCCGTTCACTTCGTGTCTGCTTAGTATCTCCTAAACGCTCAGATTGATTTTCTTCAAACGCTAACTCGGCTTTAACGTCCACTTCTTTGAGTTGAGAAGAACCCACGTAATAAGCGCCGACTCAAGGTCAAAGTCACAGTTTTAGGTCAAAGTTCGAGTCAAAGGTTTCATGTCTGTTCTGTATCTGCTTAAGTCCTTAAATTATTTTCCTGAGCCATTGGTAAAATGTAAACCATATTTACACGACATGCAGAACCCATACTCCAGGCGCTCTAGCTTAAGGCCAAGGTCACAGATATCAATGTCAAAGGTTGGCACCATATATTTTATGTCGGCTTTATTTCTCCTAAACCCCATCGGTAAAAGTTTCACCTCATCGGGACAACGTGCATAACCCATATACTAAGCATGTCAGCTCAAGGCCACACTTTGATATGAAAGGTTCTAACCATAACGTGTGTGTATTATTTCTTGTTTGCCCCCTATCTCTTACACGTATTGAAGGATTTTTAAGAAACCACCTCATCGAGACGAAGTGCCAGACATGCCGGTTCAAGGTCACAATTCAATACCAAAGGTACGAGCCATAGATTTCGAGTACGCTGGGTATCTCTTAGTCCACTTGAAATCGGAGGCAAATATTCAGTATAACTGCAAAACATGCATTCGAAACAAAGTCCACTAAGTTTCAGCATCAACGTTCAATGTTTCGGAACAGGAAGAGATAATTTATTACATAAACTGAAGTCAGACTGCTAACACTGTGAGAATATGACTACTAAGAGGATAGGGTAATTCAGCGCATCATGAATAAGAATAACTGAAATTGTCTGGCCATTACACTATCACATAGTATGTTTTGAATTCTGTTTATGTTACAATTCTTCAATGATTTTCATAACACTAATATCTTGTATTCAACTCATCGGCGCATCAACCAAAATGAACTCCATATTTTATAGAGTAAAACTTCGTGGAACAGAATAAGACTAGTAATATCTATCGTCTGTTTCCGGTCCGGATAGAAAGTCCGACCCGAAGGCATGCCCGTAAGCCATTTACGGTGCTTGTTTTGCTTGTTTACTGACGTCATTACGCGTAGTAATTTTAGATCACAGTTGACGTCAAATAGTTCATTAAAAAATTCATTTCTAATTAAAAGTTTGCATAGTATTTTTTAATTGCGCTTTAATGAAATGACATAATTTACTATTTTTAGCAAACAACGAACGTTACAGCCCATGAAATTGAAGATAGACAACCATTAAGTACTAGGCTTAATCATTAAGAATTTCAACTTTCGCGGGTGTTAAAAGGTCTCTGCCTGCTCCAACTCATCCGATACACAATCCCTGCATCAGACTTTGCGTTGACAATGTGTCAGCCAATGAGGTTGTATTCTAAGTCAGTTAGATGACCTGAATTACGCTCACCTCGCCCATTCTTAAACATTAAGATTTGAATTCATGCTAGAACATTGACCATAGCATAGAAGAAATGCGAATTGGCGCGTTGTTTCTCTTGACTCATCTGGCATGCCAGATGGGATTTTCCAGCATTAGCCCGGCAGATTAGTGAAAAAAACGTTCACATTGTGGAACAAGCACCAAAATTGACATGGAGACTCTTTTGGGTCTACGTATTTGGAAAATTCCGTTAGCCACGAAAAATTCAAAATGGCCGCTATTTTTTCAAGATGGCCGCCATTCTAGGTAATGGCTACATACAGTTAGTCATTGTTACATTATGTTGTTGTTTCTGCGTGTGAACATACAAAATTAACGGTTACTTTACTTTAATATTAGACACAATTACCCCAATAGGTTAAGTCACCGGTGATTATTGTAGTTTTTTACGGGGTTTTTCCGAATGCTACACTCAATTTGATCAATATTTGCTGAACTTCACCGTCAAACGATACCATTTTTCCTACATTTGGAACTCCTTGGCCATTTTTGTCGAAAACAACCTCGGATGTATTTGGACGGTTTACATACTCAAAAAGAGGTACGTTTAAGTCCGCTGCAAGTAGATCGCTTGGTAATTTAATATAGCAGTTAAACTCTTAAGACTTAACTCTTGGGAATCTTAATTATGTTTGCAATAACATACTTCACTGACAATCACTTTAAACTTAGATCAATAAATACAATTCTACAACACTACATTTCAGTAATGATATAATTAAAAAAATACGAACTACTTCAACTGATGTACTGACACACATCCGAGGTTGTTTTCGATAAAAATGGCCGAGGAGCTCCGAATGTTTTTCATAAAGACAAACGCAGATGGGATTCAAACCCCTTTATCCTGATGATGCAAATTAATTCTGATGACTTCCAAACTTTCATGAAATCTTTCAATAAATATATCGAGCTACTAAACGTTACAATGAAAACGTTTCGTACTTGAAATTACATGTGTCTACGAACAATTTGGTCACACGTCGTAAAATATTCATTTTTTATTGAAGGGAAAGGGAAATACTCTGAAACGAAATATGAAAACGTCATGATTATTGTTTTTTGGAGAATGAGCGTGCTTATTCGCCTTAATATCAATTCTAAAATGCTAAAATGGACTCGCCAATATTCTTTGCATAATGCACTTGTTTCTTTGACGAAATACTAAAAGCTGAAACCCTACAGCTAATGTTTTTTGCTGAAATATCGTATTAAAAAACCACAATTTTCATTAGCGTTACAGGTAAAATAATTTCAGCTTTGTTATTACGTGATTGGCTGAATGACGTCATTACGTGGTGTTATCAGTGTATTGTTAGAAGGTCAAAATATCCAACACTGTTGTACAAGTTCTGGTGGGCAAGAGGTGGTGGTGTCATTTTTTAAATTATTTTTACTTCACCGGCTTCGCTTCGCACCACACTTACACCAAATACCTTTTTATACTAAAATTGTAATTTTCTGTTATTTTGATACAATAGTGATAAAACAAGTGATTTTTGACGCATAACCTGTGAAACAAATAGGTATCAAAACATGATCGAGTACCTTTAAAGTTTTTTTCGGTAATCTCTATATACATCGGTTGTTTATTACCATGTTCTGTGCATGTGATATATGAAGCAAATCTTAAGACATCACAAGATATCAGCATGACTGATGTGATGTAACACGGTAGAGAAGGTTCTTAAAACTAGGTTATATGGTGTGGCTATATAAAAATGTTAATTAGTTGAATAAACCTGACGCGCTTGAATGAGAAGGTGTTTTTACATTCAATCTTTAAATCGCGAGGTTGTCATTATTATCAGATACTTCAATTTCTATTTCTGTACGTTTAATGTTTGAACTGTGTATGAACATTGTACATGTTATTAAATTCGGATAGGTCTTTTCTTGCCAATATGCTTGATTTTAATTCCTTGTGTGCTATTGTTATAACTATTCTGGGACTTATATTCTCCTATTGGTACATACAACAAAAATGGATTTTCTCAGACCGGAAGTATCCAGACGGACCCTGGGGATTACCAGTGGTTGGGCACCTTCCGTTGCTAGGGAAATTCCCCCCTAAACAGTTCATGGCGTGGCGTAATACATACGGCGACGTTTACAGGATACGTTTGGGAAGCTGGCCAGCAATCGTTGTTAATGGCTACGCTGCCGTGAAAGAAGCGACGCTAACGGCCGGTGATGCGTTTTCCGGCCGCTCCGATTTTGTTTCCGCACAGGTGCTCCGTAGTCGGACAGGAGACGAGGATTTCGCGTTTGGAACTTTCTCTCCTGCCTATGTTCAGCAACGGAAAGTATTAGCGCAAGCCTTGAGAATGTTTACAAATACAAGACAATCGTTCGTAGAAGAAATTGTTGATATTGCGGTCAAGAACTTAGTGGAGACTCTTGTAACAAAGTTTTCAAAAACAGCTGGTTCCCTTGAAGGTGATGTACAATTTGCAGTGGCAAGTATAATATAGCAGATACTGTATGGGAAGTCGAAACAAGTAGATAAAGACAAACACGTCAGGGTCATTGCAAACGGGATAGAGGAGATTAATCGTTTAACCGGAAGCGGAAGCCCAATTGACGTCATGCCTTGGCTGGGATTTGTTATGCCAGGTAAACTTGAAACGCTGCGGAACCTTCAATGCGAATCAGACAAAATTATGTTATCAGAAGTAGAAGAGCACTACAAAACGTTTGATAAGGACAATACACGCGATATAACCGATGCTATTCTGAATGCCGCCGAGCAACTGAAACAAGACGATGAAGGCGGGTATGAGCTTACAAAAATGCGATTAATCATGTCCTTGTTTGACCTTCAGAGTGCTGGATTTGACACCACGCATAAGACGATACTCTGGCTTGTGTTGTACATGGCGGCATACCCGGCCGTTCAGGGCCGTGTCCAAGAGGAAATTGATAGCGTCGTAGGGCAGAACCGGCCGCCAGCGATCTCGGATAAGCCTCGTCTTGTATACACGGAAGCAGTCATTCAGGAAGTCATGCGCATTGTTACGATGGCCCCGGTGTCATTGCCGCACTACGCGATAAAGGACTCCGAGCTATGTGGCTTCCACGTTGACAAAGACACCGTTGTCATCCTTAATTTGTTCTCCGTTTCTCACGAAGCAAAGATCTGGGGGGGGGGGATCCTGACAACTTCCGACCCGAGCGCTTTTTGACTGAGAGCGGGGAAATCAACACCTCGTTGCTCGGTCACTCACTTCCGATTGGCCTCGGACGGAGGCGATGTGTTGGTGAACAGCTAGCCAACATTAACCTCTTCATTTTATTTTCATTTCTCATGCAGCAGTGTCGCTTTACAGTGTCTGGTAGCGTGGACCTTACCCCGATACCGGGACTGGTTTAAACCCCGGCTAATTGCAATATCATTGTGCAGAATAGGAATTAAATTCAATCACGATTGATTGAATTCGTAATACAGTCAAAACCTGTTGGCTCGATATTGCTTGGCTCGATATTCTCGCTAGCTCGAACTGGATACCGACTGTACTGCAACACACTGGTGCTGATATATTTTGTAAGCCGACAAACATGCATCTATACTTAGATTGTTAATTTTCTAACCCCATGTGCATATAAACGGAGTTTCTCACATCCACGAATTATATCGAATATATATATATCAGTCTATCGTTGAACATAGTGGTAAATATATATGTTGCTTTATTCATGTGTGAGATATTATGTTGTTAATATTTATACAAAATAGTGTTTCATTGAATATGTAATGGTCTTAAAATGTCTAGGATGGGTTTTATTCATTTTTATGTAGTTAAACAGATGACAATATTTGCAAGTTAATTAAGGTAAGTCATCCATCATGCAGGTGTGTACAGTAACGAGATTATTTGTCTGTTTAATTTACATTGATAATACATTCTGTTATTTTTGCATGTATTGCATATTTAAATACGATATGATACTTTAATGATATGATATATTAAAGGGAGCTAATAAAGAATACTACGAATATATTACAATTGTATTTATCTGTTTCTTGAATAATACAATGACCTTATAAAAATGAATCTGTGAAAAAAGTAAAAACTTCACGTTTTGTATGTTTAAAATTAAGTTACTATATAAACTCAGAAGCTGAATTATATGTCGTCCAACTAAGATGTCGCTTGACATTTGAAGTTACTATATAAACTCAGAAGCTGAATTATATGTCGTCCCAGCTGAGATATCGGTTGACATTTGAAGCTACTATATAAACTCAGAAGCTGAATTATATGTCGTCCAACTAAGATGTCGGTTGACATTTGAAGCTACTATATAAACTCAAAAGCTGAAACATCTGTCGTCCCAGCTGAGATGTTGGTTGGCAGTTGAGGTAACTAGTTACTATATCATTCCAGAAGCTAAAACATCTGTCGTCTTAGCTGAGTTGTCAGTTGACTTTTGAAGTTCTTTTATAAAAACAGACGCTGAACCATCTGTCGTACCAGTCGAGATATTGGTTGGCAATTGAAGTGACTAATTACTATATAAACTGAAAATCTCAAGCATCAGTCGCCCAGCTAAGTCTCGGTTTCAAATTGACTTTCTTATATAAACTCAGAAGCCGAAACCACTGTCGTCCTACCTGAGTGTCGGTTGACATTTGAAGTAACTAGATAATCTAAGAAGCAGAAACACCTGCCGTCCTTTTTGAGATGTCGGTTGAGATTCTAAGTTCCTATATAATCTCGAGCTGACACATCAACGTAATTTGGTTTTGCCGCTCAAGAAAGATTTGGGCATGTCCAGCATTTACTTAACATTGCACAAATATTAACAATATGCCAGGCATATGTATGTAAGTCAAGGTCACACTCAATGGCATTTGGTCGACTTCTCTTTTATTTAAGATTGTCGGCCCTTGGCCATACATCGGGGGATTTAAAACAACAACTTACGTTTGTGAGTTCGTTCGTCCAAAAATTCGTTTGAACGATTTTAGCTTGCTAGGCTTTAAATTATCCATGCATGTGGGTAGTTTCAATATTCTTGAGAGATGAGTGCATATTAGGTGCAAAACGCTGTGTGTAACAGGTGCAAAACGCTGTGTGTAACAGGTGTAAAACGCTGTGTGTAACAGGTGAAAAACGCTGTGTGTAACAGGTGTAAAACGCTACGCTGTGTGTAACAGGTGCAAAACGCTGTGTAAAACAGGTGCAAAACGCTGTGTGAAACAGGTGTAAAACGCTGTGTGTAACAGGTGCAAAACGCTGTGTGTAACAGGTGCAAAACGCTGGAGATCAACAGTCGAGATCTCACCCATGTGCAAAGAGGGAGTTTACTATTATTTCAATGTCATAATGAGTTGCGAAACATGATTATAACCTGAAACTGAAGTTTTATTTGGATCAATTGTGCGCTTCTGCAATCTTTAGTTGCAAGATGACATTGTATGACTTACTCCTACACGCATTATACGATAATATTTCTATGCACGAAAACACATGTTACAATAAAAATATCAATGCAAGGTTTAACACATAATTGAAACCGACATTGTAAAATGCAAATAATTTGACCACGAGTTTTGACAACACAAAAAACGGCCCTCTCCCATATTTGCATGTTGTTAAGGGTTAAAAAATACTTTGTCGGTAGCAGGCTCTCAATGGTACTGATGAACGGTTGATTGATAAAGCCAGCGAAGTATAACACGGACACATTTTGCATTCAAAATATTATGTCAACCAAGAGTTATGCATATATCAATAGTTTGCATTGATGGAACTGAAAGAGACTCGTTCATGTTTTGGCACTAACAATGATTGTCCCGGAAATGCATCTGATAACACATATCTTATAATTATTTTAAAAAATGTTATAGAAATTGCCAAAAAACCAAGTATAGAAACTGGTTTTATTGGGAAGTGAACCCATGACGATAATCTCACGAAAACAACAACAAACGAACATATTATCAACTATCCCTTGGACACTCATTCCAAGCTGAGGGATATTAAAACCTTTATTAAAAGCATTGGTTGCATCACGTGATAATGGAAATCAACCAATCAGGCTATAGCCTTTTGTTGAATCGCGCAAGTAACGCTTTTTAAAACTGTGGACTTCGTAGACCTTTTTAGAGCATAAATTAACATTTGTTGAAGGTGTTCCATCCATCAGTCATAAGTTTTAACACTCTTATGATTTGCCACATTTTTTCGTAGTAAAACAAGTGTATTTTACAAACCATGAACGAGTCCCTGAAGAATAACACTTAGAAATGGTTGAACGTTGATAGTATGCATGTGTCACATAACATTTTGTTTTGTAGCCATAACATGTGTGTATTATTTCGTGTCCGCTCACTTTCTCTAACACGTCTTGAAGAAACCACGTCATCGAGACGAAGTTCAGACCCAGACATGCCGGCGCAATGTCACAATTCAAGGACAAAGGTAAGAGCTATGGCCCCAATTTCTCGAAGCTTCTTAAGTCCCTTATAAGAGGATTAAGCTAAGCTCACTATTTTTGTCTTTCAATAATTTGCGTAATATTTACTTATTTATGAGTTTTTATGCTTTAGATAGGAATTATCATTATGATAATCCCAATAAACTGTTTTTCATTAATCAAAACCCGACTAAGGTATGTACATTGCCTAATTGAAATAAGCTACTTAAGCATGTTAAGCTTAAGAAGTTTCGAGAAATTGGGGCCAGGATTCCAAGTACGCTACGTATCTCTTAGTCAACTTGAAAGATTTTCGTGAAGTTTGTGGCAAATATTCACTTTAGGCTCGAAACATGTATTCGAGACGAAGCCCACTAAGTTTCAGCGCCAAAGTTCAATGTTGCGGACCAGAAAGAGATAATCTAATACTCTACCAAGGCGGATATCTAACAACTGTGAGAATATCTTGACTACTAAGAGGATAATGGAAATTCAGAACACCATGAATCAGAATAACTTATCTTGTCAGTCTGTTTCACTATCATACTTAGAATACAACCTATATTTACAGCCGATTAAATAACAGATAGGTAACCAATAAGTTCTAGGCTTAATCATTAAGAACTTTACCTTTCGCGATTGTTTAAAGGTCCACCACCTGCCACTCATCCGATACCCAATCCCGATGTCAGATTTTGCGTTGACAATGTGTCAGCAAATGAGGTTGTAATCTAAGTCAGTTAGATGACCTGAATTAATTCTTAAATATTAAGAAGGGCTCGTTCGCTACGCTCAATCATTAAGATTTTAATTCAGGTAATCTTACTATTAATTATACGCTGTGTTTATGTTGCAAGCCTTCAAATACTTTCATAACACTCGTATCCAATGTTCAACCCATCGACGCATCAACAAAAATCAACTCCATATCTTATAATGTAAAACTCTGTGGAACAAAATAAGACTTAAGTAATATATATGGTATGTTTCCGGTCCGGATAGACCGGTTAGCCGGTTACGAGGCTTGTTCGCTGACGTCATGATGCATAGTAATTTAAGATCACAGTTGGCGTCAAATAGTTCCTCTAAAAATCATTTCTAATTAATAGTCTTGCATAAAATTGTATGAAATATATTGAAATGACATAATTTACTTTTCATAAACTGTAGAATAAAAGATATAAGAATTGGCGCGTTGTTGCGCATAACTCGTCTTATATAGCAGGCGCCAGATTTTCCAGCATGACTAAATACACGGAAAATACCTATCAAATGTGGAAAAAAACATGGGGAGACATCCAAGAAAACGTTATGATTTTTGTTTATTGGAAAATGCACGTGCTTTTTCAAATTATAGTAAATTCTAAAATGCTATTAAAGGGCACTCTTTTTGAATGACGAAATAAAGTGTGGCAAATCATTAGAATTGTTAAAATAGTCACATTAGTTCAGCTGTGTTACGTGATTGGCTGATTGACATTATCACGTGGTGTTATCAATGTATTGTTAAAATGTCAAAATAGCCAACACTGTTGTACAAGTCCTGGTGGCCGAGTGGTGTTAGCGTCAGTTTTCTATTTTTTCTTGACTTCATCGTGGGTTCGCATCCCAATAAAACCAAAATACCTTTTTATATTACAATTGTATTTTTCTGCAATTTCGATTTCATAATGATAAAGCAAGTGGTTTTAGACGCATAACCTGTAAAAAAATTGGTCCCAAAACATAAGTGAGTACATTTAAAGCTGCACTTTCACAGATTGAATGTTTTGACAGTTTTTTTATTTTTTGTCTTGAAACGAGCCAATTTTTTGCGAATATGCAGCTATATAAGACTGCTGACAAAAATTAGAAGAATTTTGTATTTAAGTTGAAAACTTGATGTGTTATGCTTTTTTCTTAAACTGCTAGTGACGGTTTAAGCCTTAAAACATTAATTTTCGAACGAAAAATGAAAATCTGCGATCTGATATCTTGTCAGCAATTTTGTGACATTTGTTTGCAGATACATGTATTTACGCGAAAATTTGCTCTTTTCAAGACAAAAAAATAAAAAAAAGTTGTAAAAACGGTAAATCTGTGAGAGTGCAGCTTTAAAGTTCTATTTCGGTAACCTCTATATACATCGTTTATCAATTATCATGTTCTGTGCAGTACAGTCAAAAGCACATTTTAAAGACATCACAAAGATATCAGCACGATTGATGTGATGTATCACGGTAGATAAAGAGCTTACGGTTCTGAAAACTAGATTATGTGATGTGGCTGTATAATTATGTTTATCAGTTGAGTATACTTGACGCGCTTTAATGAGAAGATTTCTTTACATTCAGTGTTAAAATCGGGAGATTGTCATTATTATCAGTTACAGCTCACTACTTCAATTTCTATTTGGATGTACGTTTATTGTTTGAACCGTGTGTGAACATAATACGTGTTATTAAATTCGGATAGGTCTTTTCTTGCCAATATGCTTGATGTTAATTCCTTGTGTGTTATTGGAATAACTATTCTGGGATTTCTACTCTCATATTGTTACATGCAACAGAAATGGATTTTCTCAGACCGGAAGTATCCAGGCGGACCCTGGGGATTCCCCGTAGTCGGACACCTTCCGTTGCTAGGGAAATTCCCCCCTAAGCAGCTCATGGCGTGGCGTAATACATACGGCGACGTTTACAGGATACGTTTGGGAAGCTGGCCAGCAATCGTTGTTAATGGCTACGCTGCCGTGAAAGAAGCGACGCTAACGGCCGGTGATGCGTTTTCCGGCCGCCCCGATTTTGTTTCCGCACAGGTACTCCGTAGTCGGACAGGGGACGAGGATTTCGCGTTTGGAACTTTCTCTCCTGCCTATGTTCAGCAACGGAAACTATTAGCGCAGGCCTTGAGAATGTTTACAAATACAAGACAAATGTTTGTAGAAGAAATTGTTGATACTGCGGCCAAGAACTTAGTGAAGACTCTTGTCGCAAAATTTTCAAAAACAGCTGGTTCCCTTGAAGATGATGTACAATTTGCCGTGGCAAGTATTATGTATCAGATACTGTATGGAAAGTCGAAACAAGTAAATAAAGACAAACACGTCAGGGTCATTGCAAACGGGATAGAGGAGATTAATCGTTTTAGCGGAAGCGGAAGCCCAATTGACGTCATGCCCTGGCTGAGACATGTTATGCCAGGTAAACTTGAAACGCTGCGGAACCTTCAATGCGAATCAGACAAAATTATGTTATCAGAAGTAGAAGAGCACTACAAAACGTTTGATAAGGACAATGTACGCGATATAACCGATGCTATTCTGAATGCCGCCGAGCAACTGAAACAAGACGATGAAGGCGGGTATGAGCTGACAAAAATGCGATTGATCATGTCCTTGGTGGACCTTCAGGGTGCCGGATTTGACACTACACATAAGACGACACTCTGGCTTGTGTTGTACATGGCGGCATACCCTGCCGTCCAGAGCCGTGTCCAAGAGGAAATTGATAGCGTTGTAGGACAAGAACGGCCGCCAGCTCTCGCAGATAAGCCCCGCCTTGTATACACGGAAGCAGTCATTCAGGAAGTCATGCGCATTGTTACGATGCTTCCGGTGTCCTTGCCGCACTACGCGATACAAGACTCCAAGATATGTGGCTACCATGTTGACAAAGACACCGTTGTCATTCTTAATATGTTCTCCGTTTCCCATGAAGCAAAGGCCTGGGGAGATCCTGACAATTTCCGACCTGAGCGTTTTTTGACTGAAAGCGGGGAAATCAACACCGCATTACTCGGACACTCACTTCCGTTTGGCCTCGGACGGAGGCGATGTGTTGGTGAACAATTAGCCAACATCAACCTCTTCATTTTGTTTTCATCTCTCATGCAGCAGTGTCGCTTTACACTCTCAGGCACAGCGGACCTGACACCGATACCGGGACTGGTTTATACCCCGGAGAAATGCAATATCATGGTGCAGAATAGGAGTTAAATTCAATCACGTTTGATTGAATATGCAATACAGTCGAAACCCGTTGGCTCGATATCGCTTGACCCGATTTCATCGCTAGCTTGAAGTGGATGTCAAGGACGAATTTTGTTTTACATTTTATAAACGTTCCCTCTTGGCTTGATATTCGCTACGGTCTAAGTATTTTTGTCCAATCCTCGGGATATCGATCTGTATATTGGTCTGTAATTTAATATTGACACCACACTGGTGCTGATATATTTTGTAAACCGACAAACATGCAGATATGCTTTGATTGTTAATCTTCTAACCCCATGTGTATGTAAACGGAGTTTCTCATATCCACGTATTATATCGAATGATGAATGTGTGTAAATCAGTAAATCGTTGGGCATAGCGGCATATGTGGCTTTAATTATGTGGGAGGTATAAATATGATTTAAATAAAAAATGTTGTTTAAATTTATATAAGATAGTGTTTCATTAAAAATGTAATATTCTTCAAATGTCTTGGATGGGTTTTATTCATTTTCTATGTAGTTTAACAGATGACAATATTTGCTAGTTAATTGTGGCAAGCCATCCATAATTAGGATGCAAATGTGTCGAGATTATATCTATGTTTAATTTACATTGATTAACCATTATATCATTTTTACATGTATTACATATTTGGATAACACGATAATGACGCTGCTATAATGATATGATATATTCAAGAAGGAAATAAAAATATTTTACTACGAATATATAACAATTGTATTCATTTGTTCCTTGAGTAACACAAGGACGTTAAAAAAGGGTATCTGTGTAAAAAGTAAACACTTTTTTGTAAATTTAAAATGAAGTTACTATATTATCTGAGAAGCTGAAACATATGTCGTCCCAGCTGAGATGTCGGTTGACATTTGAAGTTACTATTTAAACTCAGAAGCTGAAACATCTGTCGTCCAGCTAGGATGTCGGTTGACACTTGAAGTTTCTATATAAACTGAGAAGCTGAAACACATGTCGTCCCAGCTAAGATGTCGGTTGACATTTGAAGTTATTATATAAACTCAGAAGCTGAAACATCTGTCGTCCCAGCTGAAATGTCGGTTGACATTTGAAGTTACTATATAAACTCAGAAGCTGAAACATATGTCGCCCAGCTAAGATGTCGGTTGACATTTGAAGTTACTATATAAACTGAGAAGCTGAAACATCTGTCGTCCAGCTAAGATGTCGGTTGACACTTGAAGTTACTATATAAACTGAGAAGCTGAAACATATGTCGTCCAGCTAGGATGTCGGTTGACATTTGAAGTTACTATATAAACTGAGAAGTTGAAACATCTGTCGTCCCAGCTGAGATGTCGGTTGACATTTGAAGTTACTATATAAACTGAGATGCTGATACATATGTCGTCCAGCTAGGATGTCGGTTGACATTTGAAGTGACTATATTAACTGAGAAGCTGAAACATCTGTCGACCCAGCTGAGATGTCCGTTGACATTTGAAGTTACTATATAAACTCAAAAGTTGAAACATCTGTAGACCAGCTAGGATGTCGGTTGACACTTGAAGTTATTATATAAACAGAGAAGCTGAAACATCTGTCGTCCCAGTTGAGATGTCGGTTGACACTTGAAGTTACTATATAAACTCAATAGCTGAAACATCTGTCGTCCAGCTAGGATGTCGGTTGACACTTGAAGTTACTATATAAACTCAGAAGCTGAAACATCTGTCGTCCAGCTAGGATGTCGGTTGACTCTTGAAGTTACTATATAAACTGAGAAGCTGAAACACCTGTCGTCCCGCTAAGATGTCGGTTGACACTTGAAATTACTATATAAACTGAGAAGCTGAAACATCTGTCGTCCAGCTAAGATGTCGGTTGACATTTAAAGTTACTATATAAACTGAGAAGCTGAAACATCTGTCGTCCCAGCTGAGATGTCGGTTGACTCTTGAAGTTACTATATAAACTGAGAAGCTGAAACATCTGTCGTCCAGCTAAGATGTCGGTTGATATTTGAAGTTACTATATAAACTCAGAAGCTGAAACATCTGTCGACCCAGCTGAGATGCCCGTTGACATTTGAAGTTACTATATAAACTCAAAAGTTGAAACATCTGTCGACCAGCTAAGATGTCGGTTGACACTTGAAGTTATTATATAAACTGAAAAGCTGAAACATCAGTCATCCAGCTAGGATGTCGGTTGACACTTGAAGTTACTAAATAAATTGAGAACCTGAAACATATGTCGTCCCAGCTAAGATGTCGGTTGACACTTGAAGTTACTATATAAACTCAATAGCTGAAACATCTGTCGTCCAGCTAAGATGTCGGTTGACACTTGAAGTTACTATATAAACTCAAAAGCTGAAACATCTGTCGTCCAGCTAAGATGTCGGTTGACATTTGAAGTTACTATATAAACTGAGAAGCTGAAACATATATCGTCCCAGCTGAGATGTCGGTTGACTCTTGAAGTTACTATATAAACTGAGAAGCTGAAACATCTGTCGTCCAGCTAAGATGTCGGTTGATATTTGAAGTTACTATATAAACTGAGAAGCTGAAACATCTGTCGTCCAGCTAAGATGTCGGTTGACACTTGAAGTTATTATATAAACTGAGAAGCTGAAACATCAGTCGTCCAGCTAGGATGTCGGTTGACACTTGAAGTTACTATATAAATTGAGAACCTGAAACATATGTCATCCAGCTAAGATGTCGGTTGACACTTGAAGTTACTATATAAACTCAATAGCTGAAACATCTGTCGTCCAGCTAAGATGTCGGTTGACACTTGAAGTTACTATATAAACTCAATAGCTGAAACATCTGTCGTCCAGCTAAGATGTCGGTTGACATTTGAAGTTACTATATAAACTGAGAAGCTGAAACATATATCGTCCCAGCTGAGATGTCGGTTGACTCTTGAAGTTACTATATAAACTGAGAAGCTGAAACATCTGTCGTCCCAGCTAAGATGTCGGTTGATATTTGAAGTTACGATATAAACTGAGAAGCTGAAACATCTGTCGTCCAGCTAAGATGTCGGTTGACACTTGAAGTTACTATATAAACAGAGAAGCTGAAACATATGTCGTCCAGCTAAGATGTCGGTTGACACATGAAGTTACTTTATAAGCTGAGAACCTGAAGCATCTGTCGTCCAGCTAAGATGTCGGTTGACACTTGAAGTTACTATATAAACTGAGAAGCTGAAACATCTGTCGTCCCAGCTAAGATGTCGGTTGACATTTGAAGCTACTATATAAACTCAAAAGTTGAAACATCTGTCGTCCCAGCTGAGATGTCGGTTGTGGTTTGAAGTTCCTATTTAAATTGAGTGTTCCAAGTAGATATGGAGCGCATTTTCTTTGTACATGTATACATATTTGGACTTCAAGTATATCATTAAACTATTGAAAATCGTTGTTTATTTTGATTGGGGCTGAGGTGGCTGAAGCGTTATGCAACATAAGTTAGTTTGATAATCTATTTTGAAGATATAGAATATCCACAAAATGGGAGAGCAGATAGGCAGAAAGTTATCCATTATATTTATACGTTCAAATGTATGTGGCTTTTTCATATTTCTGTTTCTATCAACGTTATTGGTTTTGCTTCTAAACGATGATTTGGGCATGTCCGGCATTCGCTTAACATGGCAAAATATTCATAGTATGCAAGGCCAATGTATGAAGTTCAAGGTCACACTCAATTGTCATTTGTCTAATAATCTTTTTTTTTGGCTTGGTGGTGCTGGGCCATCTATGCGGGAGGGGGGGGGGGGATGCAACTTATGTTTGTGCGTTCCTCCGTCCATAAGTTCGTCCGAACGATTTTGGCTTGTCCGGCTGTTTGTTTTCCATGCAATTGGATATTCTAAATATATTGTAGAAAAAGGGCGTGCTAAGTGCAAAAAAACTTTATCTAGATCTAAAGTCAAGTTCCCACCAAAGTTTCATTGTTACAACGTATGTGGTAATGTCAATTAACAAATCAGGCTACATGTATATAGTCTTTTGTTGAATAGCGTTTATTACTTCATAAAAAAGACTTGCGCATATATAAACATTCGTTGAAGGGTTCCAGTCGTCAGTATATCAGGTTTATTTTTATTGCGAGAGACCATGTTCTGTAAGGGACCTAACAGCTGTCCGGCAGAGATTATTTCTGCGTTTTACAGTTCGCCGTTATGACTATCAACGAGTTAGCCCCCTTGGTAAACGCGTCCCCCCGCCATTTGCAATTCTGAGGACAGAAACAAGGAAGCGAATTAGAAGGTCCCGTGGATATATTATTTTAAACTTTTGTTTTCAAATAATGCATTTAAACGTTACTCTCTAGTATGATGCAAAAGACATTTAATGGAATCGCGTGCAAATTTAATTTCGGCCTTCCGATTTCTCGCAATTTGATATCGACTTCTTTATTTTTGTGGTTTTGCAACGTTTTACGTAGATTGCTCACTGAATATGATTCAGCTTTTGCTTACCACAATTGTGTTTTTTTTGTGTTCTTGATATCAAAGTTGTGTGATTTGCTATCGATCTGTTCAAATTATAAAATGCTCTCCATTTATAGTAGTGTAAGATAAATTATCGATACATATTTTCAGGATTCAACTTGTTGAGTGACATTGCATCTGTTAATTAACATTATATCAGTGCTCTAGGTTAACTGTTTTTAAACGGGGGTAACCATTACCCTTTTGTTTTGTTTTAATGTTTGGACAGCTTGTGTCCAATTTAATCTCTGGCAAATTACAGCATTTTACCATATTTAGCCGGAATTCTGGGTTGATATAAATCTATTACTTTTTTTATTGCACCTATCATGAACAACACCTTCTGCAAAAAGGAGGATCTACTAAAAAATGGAATTTTTTAGAGTATCGGTCCGTGAAGTTTTCCCAGGTAGCCAATGGGGCTACAGAGTTTGAGATTTCTGTAGCTCAAGCTAGATTTCCACAGCACCATTCCGAACATAATGAACATCTTTGTGACCAGTTTATATGAATCAAGAAAGAGTAGGAATAAAAAAGACAGATGTACATGATCTATCTTTTATTCGGTTATAGATTTTTTACTATTTGTTTTCATTTATCATTGTTTTGAACTTAATGCTGTGCTCTCACAGATTTACCGGTTTTTACAACTTTCTAATTTTTTGACTTGGAATAAGCAAATTTTTGTGAAAATATCTGCAAACCAGTGATAAAAGACAGCTGCCAAAATAATAGATACAGATTTTCATAGTTCAGTTCAAAAACTAATGTTTTATGGCTTAAAGCATTACTAACGGTTTAAGAAAAATGCATCAATTTTGGAGGGGTGCTGCACCCTGTCCTTTTTCAGTAGTACCCTTCTGACCACATGGAGACGAGCATGGGTACCCTTCTGCCTTTATAAAATTAAATGCTCAAGACTGTCTTTTGTATAGTTTAATACTTCTGTAATAAGATTATATAACACACACACTACATATCTGGCAGTTGAATCCTAATATTTCTTCATTAAAACACAATTTCTAACATTTTCTGCCAAATTCATAATGTTCCAGTTTTTTATAGTCCGATTCAATGTGCCCTTTGCACTCTGTCCCTTTTCTGCAGGACCTTGTCCTATTTAAAAATTAAACTTGGCACTAGTGAAATAAATAATGAAAACAAAGTCAGACAAGAAGGCAGTGATTTTTTTTGGTGCAATTTACTGCCTTTTAAAGGCTGTTTCCCCTAGCGAAAAACTTATCATTTTTACCAAAATTGATGATATTTTCCCAATTGATTGAATACAGGTCCTGTGAATGAATAAAAAAGCAATGAATTTATTAAGAAATAAACAAAATCTTGATAAGACTAGCTCTTTTACAGCATAATGTATGCAGAAAAAAGTAAAAACAAGTATATTTGCTAAATATTTGCTTTTTTAGCATGATTTTGTATTTCTCCCAAAGTCAAGAAAAGTTCCCAATTTGGAAGGAACAGGCGGTGAAAATAATTCCAAGAAAAATCACTGGAAGCAAAGATTAAGAAGTTTTTTTCTTTAATGTGCTGTCTGACATAATTATCCAGTTTTATGAATTATTTACTTAAAATTACATTAGAAAAAGTTCTTTTTGTTTCTGTTCGAAATTCAATACAGAAGAGCCATATCCCCATTTATTTAGAGAGGAGAGATGGCCAGGGCTTTTTCTGCCCATTTTGGGAAAAAGACCCTAGCAATTATGCGAAAATTTGCGTCACAAAATATGCCAGAATTGGGAAGTTTTAAAGTTTAAAGAACAAACTTTTCAGTGCCGTGCATATGAGGAAATTATTTAATATAAGTTTCTTTCCCTTTCAAAAGACCTGAAACCGCTGAAATATCAATCCTTGGGGAGTAAATATCTATTGCAATAAATCATGACAGATAATATTTCATACTGATCTCTGAAAAATATCATATATTCTGCTTAGAGAATGGGTCTGATAGTCAGGCGCATGGGTACTTAAGAAAAAGCCCTGTTGGCAATCCAATATGATTCCATAACCAAGCTATTTATGTTTTTAGGTCGAAGGTAAGCACTATGGATGGGTTTGCGTCAAACGGGGATGTTGCCTACACCAGTGCTAGCGCCTACAATGGCATCCAGTTTGAAAGTGAACCCTACCATGAGACAGGGGAGTTGCAGCCGCCATCTGAGTTCAGCGCACAGCAGTATACCTACAACCCTGCCACCCCTCAGGTAAATATTGCTTTTTTTTACACTGCTCTAATATGGATTTAAAGCCAGTTGTTGTTATAATATACTTCTGAGTTACAGTACACTCCACGCGGAACTACCACTTTCCATTTTCCTCGGCGGATTTTGGTCATCGCGGACACGACATCCAATTTATGATAATCCGCTTTCCTCGGTGTTTTCACTCGTTCACCCTCCGAGGCTGATCAGTGGACCTTATAATTACAATCGCCGCGTTGCTCGGGAGTGAAAACACTGCGAAACTCTGAGGAAACCGATAAGAATCTCATACTGTACATGTATCTGATTTTGTGTAATTCATTTGAATACTGTTCTTTTATTGTGTTGTTTCAATATTTTTCAGACCTACTTACACATAATAAGACTCGTAATCCTTTGACGGCGCAAAAATGCAACATATGTCGATGTCCATTTTTGACCCAGTTCTAATTATATCTTACTCATTTGGCTTCCAACAATCCCAGTTACTTAAAGTAATGTAAACATTCTGTTTGCTACGTATATTCAATTAATTTCTCTTAACTGTTTTACATTTAAACGTGCAGTGTGATATAAAAAAAAATGCATTTTTCGCATTAACATGCCAGATAACCAAAAGTAGTCTGAATTTAGCGCACAATACGTCACTACGCAATTTGCATATCACGTGACTACCACATTGTCAAAAATACTAGATTGCGTTTTATACTAGTAATTTCTAATTGTTAATTAAGAAGTTATGGTTTCAATATTTTTAAGCACAATATTCATACTAACACCGTAACTTTCATAAAATAGTTCAATTGAAAGCTGAATTATTTTCATTTAGAGTAGGAAATAGATTACGACAATATCTTCATATAGATGTAGATTAAATCGGCGATTTTTTAAACCACAGAACATGAGTTAACTTCATACTTTTTTAATGTCATAATTACAGTGCAATTTAGATATTATCTGGAATGCGGAAAAACAACTGATATGTATCACAAAAGAAATAGTGACAGGAAAAATATTGACACTTACATGGTACCCAATACCTGCATATTACTCCAAGCCAATTTAGTTCTCAACAACACAAAAGCTGTATGACGTAATTATGGTAAACAAACATATAAATCTTAAATGTGTGCGGATATCAACAGGCAATTAATGAATATTAGTTGAAAGGTAGATTAATAACCGAATGAGATAAAGATGTATTGTTTAATTGAATATGTATTCTTTCTTTCTTTACAAGAAAAATTGATTTTTATAAACGAAATAACTGCAAATGTAATAGTTGCAATGTAGTAGCAAAGCATACAACTAGGAGTTCCGCTTTGAGGCCAATAAAACAACACGATCACCAGCGATACTGGCAATAAAACCCTCGGCGGAAAACCAGCAACTCGGCGGATTTTAGGGAGGAAAGCGGTTACATACTCGGCAGATGTCCGCAATAAATAAAAAAAACCTCAGAGTGACCGAGGAAAGTGGTAGTTCCGCGTGGAGTGTACTGTATAAGGGGATTTCCAGATTTCTAGAACAAACCACTTATAAAATAAATGATCAAGTTGGCAAAGGTCAAACTAGTGTCAGCTTGCAGATTAATGAAAGTATGCACAATTTCAAACAAGTGCTGTTTTATGCATCTACATTGTAAAACTTTAGTAGGCTTTTAGCTTAAGAGTTACTGAGGGGTGCTGCATCCTGCTCTTTTTTGGTAGCACCCTTCTGCCCTTCTGGAGACCAGCATGGGCATCCTTCGGTATTCATAGAGATAAATGCTTCAGATCATCAAATAATTCTCTTGCTTTGATTCAAACTTAAAATATGATTATACAACATTGACATATTTGGCAGTTAAAGACTAATATTACTTCAATAAACCACATTTGCAGTGAAATTCATCATGTTCAAATTTTTTAAAGCCTGAAACAATCTGCCCTATTTTCCGTTAGCACCCTGTCTTTTTTCGCAGCACCCTGTCGTTTTTAAAACCTAGCTCAAATCCTACTTTCACATGTATGTAATGAAGTGTTACTCTGTTTTCAGATTCAGTATTACAATGGCATAGCCCAGATACCGATAGGCAACCCAACCACAGAACACCCTCAAACCCCCGAGCCCAATGCCCTGCTCACACCAAACAAAGTGAGTTCAACCAACAAACACCTTTCCAAGGTAATCAAGTTGAACTTGGTGTGGTTGAAATGTCAGCTCCCAACACCAATGGATAAATTGTTTGTTTGTTTCTTTATTACATTTTTTTTTCATTATCACATTTTCTTTCTTTACTGTCTAATTTTTAAAGCATTCTTGTTCATTCCTAAGCAAAATTGGTATTCCCAGTCGTAATAAAGATTGCGCATTTTTCCCAATCAGAAAGGCCCTGTCCTCATGCATAAAATGATGGCACAAAGTTGAGATTAGTTGACTATATTTCATAGTTTTTGCTGAACAATTTTGAAGTAAAACATTGTTTCAAATTTCAAATCCTGTAAACAAATTTCTAGTTCAATAATTTAAAGGTCCAAACAGTGCCAAAAAGGTTTATATAAATTTGCCCTTGGACTTCCCACTTATGGTTTCATTGTACATCATGTAACATCTACATTCCAGGTCGGTTCCAGTGAAACTCGATGTGACGTTTGTAGCAAAGGATTCAGCTCCGTAGCAAGCTTACGACGCCATAAGGAGATTCACTCGGGCGTGAAGAAATTCTCATGCAATCTTTGTGGGAATAGCTATACGCAGAAGCATAACCTCACAAAACACATGAGGCTCCACACTGGTATGTGACTGAATTTTAATCAGCTCTTTCCTCTTTCTTTTTTTTTTTAAAAAAAATCCGTTTTTTTCCTAGTCAAACCGTATATATGTATAATTCCAAAATTTGAGTTACTCTCTGATGAATTTCACAAATTGAGGTGATATGCTTGTTCCTTATAATATATACATGTCTTATAAATGGCCAGAAAGTTTGACAGGCTTGCTTGAGTGGACTCACATTAAGTTGTGTCTTGCTACATGTATTTATATAGCGGGGAATATCTAACATTGCAGGAGATTTCAAGCTTAACCATCCTGAACTCTTCTTTGTCCATTGTAACTTTGGCAAGCCCCACTCAAATTTTATCAGCTTTGGCAGATGGTTCAGATGAATGTGCCTTATTCTGGAATAAAAAAAAATTGTGTTTGCAAAAGCATAGCTAAGCTTTCAATTCACATGAACATGATGTATCATACATGTTAGTGCTTGAATTTTGACTCAGCTTTTTACTAAAATCATGAGTTCGGGATATTTCTGAGTTCTGACGTTATATTCTTCCCCTCTCACAGATAACAATGAAATGTATTTGTATTTAGTTTTATTGGTATACATCGAGCTGAGTTTGTTTATAAAAATCATTTTACAGGCGAAAAGCCATACCAGTGTACGGAGTGTGACAAGTCGTTCTACATCAACCATCACTTGAAGAATCACATGAGCCTGCATAACGGTGTACCCTATCCTTGCACCCAGTGTGAGCGGGGATACAATCATCGATACCAGCTCGCTGCCCATGTGCGTAAACATCATACCAATGTTGGTTCGGACGGCAGTATGGCCCAGTCGCCTCCCTCAAGTATGTACATGTACATTTTCATATTATATATGGAATTTTGAGGTAGCATTAATTTTTGGTTTTTATCTGATTTTCATGAAACTTGGTCCCAATATTTGTCAGCATGATATTTAAGACAAACTTGTGTAAATATGGGTCATTTGTGGTAAAAAAAATAGATTGCACCAGTGTGGATATGGATCAGTAGCATTTTCTTTTTCCTCTATTAACATCCATCGAATTTTACATATTAAACTGAAAACAGAAACACTTATTTGATGTACCGGTAATACAGTGGTCGAAATTAGCACAAGCCCGCAAGCCCTGTACTAGTAAAATGTCTTCCGAGCTTGCTCAAATTCTGCATTTTATATAGCAGGTCTTGTTCAAAAATTTGATGCCAAGCAATAGTATAAGAATTCGGGCTTGTTCATCCAAAAGTCTAATTTCGATGACTGGTAATATGTTATGGTTTATGCGTGGAATTCAACCACTATTTTCACTTTTGTACCTGTATTCATCATTGGTTGAAATTAGCACAAGCTAAAGCCCGACAATGGCAAATTTGCTTTCATGGCCAATCAAAATTATGATTTAACATATTCCGTATTCATAGCCAATCCTATCCATGAAAAGTATGGGTTCAGACTTGTGTCACTGAATTTAATTTTGTTCATTTATTTGGAAAAGTAAAAAGTTAAAATGTATTAGCTAATGAGTTATGAAGTTGGGGCTGCACCATGAACTATTTCGAAGCACAATTTTGCCTTCATGAAGACTAGCATGGGCAGCCTTCTGCCTTAATAGAATTAAGTACTTAATATCTTCTTTTATGTCATTAAAAACGTATAATATGATTATAAATACATACTACAGCTTGACATATGCGGCAGTTGAGACATAACATTACATCAATAAAACACAACCCTAACATTTTCAGGCAAATAATAATCCAGTTCATAATGTTCATGTTCTTAACAGCCAGATAAAAATCCATCCCTCCTCTGCAGCACACAATCAATCTTTCTTCAGCACCCTGTCCCTCTTCTTTAGCACCCTCTCAGTCTTCTGCAGCAACCTGTACCTTTTAAAACCAGGCTAAAACCCTTAGTTATAACTTTGATGTTGTATCACATTTCAGCCATAGAGAGCGAGGAGAACAGCGTCTCGGATGTATGGGCAGATACTGGCAGCGAAGATGAGGGGCAGGGACATGATGAGCACGAGTGTGAAGCTTGCCAACAGATCTTTATCAGCGCAGAGAGTCTGAACCGGCACATTAAGTTGCAGCATTCGGTCGATCAGGAGTTCCGCTGCGATGAGTGCAGCAATATATTTCTCACACGTGCTCACCTAGTGAGGCATAGGCAGACCCACACTGGCGAGAAGATATTCGAGTGTGAGGAATGTAATGTTAGCTTTAGGTTCAAGGTGAGTTTGCATATCCACATGAGGAGACACAATAACGACTTTAAGAGGTTTGAGTGCCCGCTGTGTAACAAATATTTTCTGGCCAAGGACAGTTTGAAGAAACACATAAACTGCATACATTATGGGATGAACTCCTATGAGTGCGATGAATGTGGAGAAAAGTTTACGCAGAAGAATGACTATAAGAAACACTTGGAAAATCACGGAGATGCCGCGGAACCAAAGGCTGTTAATAAGAAAGTAGATAAAGAGAACGTGTCCACCACCCCAAGGAATCCACCTACTTGTAACATCTGTGGTAAGACTTTCAGCTCCAACTCCAGTCTGAGAAAACACGAATACATTCACATGGAGGAAAAACCGCACAAGTGTGAAATGTGTAATGTTTCGTTTGCTCAGAAAATCCAGCTTCGTCTACACAATAAACGCCACAATGGTGGTGTGATGGATCCTCCTATGAAGCCTCCGTATGGAAAAGTGAAAAAACCAACGCCTAGGAAAGGTGATAATGAGGATGATGAAAATGATAGTAAGGATGGGATAAAACAAGAACATAAGCTTGAAAAAGATAGCATGGAAGAAACAAAAGAAGAAGATGAAAGTGAGGAATCTGATTCGTCCGTCGATTCTCCACCTCCACCACGGAAGCGTTCCTCACCAGTGAAGGCATCACCCTCGCCATTGAAAAACTCTGAGATTTCACAGAGTTCTCCGACTAAGCTAAGAATTCGCTTAGATAAGATAGAAAAGGTTGAAAAAGTTGAGCCACTTCCTGTGAAACGAAACGCAGCCAGAAAAGCGCGAAAGATGTTTCAGTCGATCGGAGCAGAGCAGGACGAAACTAGTTGTGACGCAGATGATATGGATGAGGAAAGTGAAGAGGATACTGAAGACGAACCACGGAAAAGACGATCTCGCTGGGACGGGTATCGTTATCCTGTCTGCGAAAACTGCGGCAAGCGCTTTAAGAAATTGAGGGCACTGAAAAGGCATTCAAGGTTTTGCAAAACAAACTAAAATTGGGTCATTTATTGGTATTCTTGGTGAGATCTTAATGTGGTTGAAAAAGTAATGTGTATCATTGTTAACAAACAGTTGACTGTACGAAGCGCTGCAAAATAATCTCAACAATTTTAATTGTTTTAGAAATTTTGAGACTCAGTAGGTTGATGGTTCATGCTCGTAACCTTTCTCATGTTTAGAACAGTGAAATTCCATTGCAGTGCCTTATAAATGAAATAAGAAATTAATCTATGCAGGCTTTGAAATCGGGTTGTGAAACAGAATACATAAGCAAATTTCAATTATCTGTATTGTTTATACATCATGTACATGTATTATGACCTCATTATGTGTGATCTACTTCAAAGAGTTTACTATAATTAGTGACCCAAAAACTCAAACTTCTTTAATGGAAGCACAGAATTACTATAAAAATTTGACTCCAGTATAAAACTTTTTTTGTGATATTGAGGCCTATGCTGGTATTCAATATTAGTCTTAATTAAATCTTAAGAACGATGTAGCTAATTGGATTACTTGTTATTAATAACAGACCAATAAAGTAAGTGGAACTCAATGATATATGACCATAAGATTTAGTTAAGTGGAATATTGAATACCATCACAGGACTAGAATTTTTGCTTAGACTCAGACTCTTACATTTTTGAAGTCAAAATAAGTGTCAAACTTTGTTTTATGTCATGATGTTTGCCAGACTCTAGGGATCCAAAGTCTCTTTGCATTATTTCTTCATTTAAAGGATTATTTTGATTCCCTTATTAAGGTTAATCAGTTTTCACGAGTAATGACCTTAAATCACCTGATCAAGGTAATACTGGTTTTCCAATAATTCATAGATCTGCATGTTCTGTCGATGGATTGATTGAAATGACTGTGTTGAGTTTATTCGAAGTTTTTTCATGTTAATGATATTGAACGTGTACACTTATTATTGGTTTAAATTGATTTTAAGGTCATGATTCATTTATTTCTCCTGCCTGAGACATTGTTCATTGTAATTTTGTTGGTCACAGGTGATCATATATTTCAGAAATTAAAATGGAGCTTTTGATTATTGCTGACAAAGAAAGGGAAATTCATTTTCATGTAGGATTTATAATTCTTTGATTTAAAGTTCCATATTAACGTTGCTCAAGGGACACATACATGTGTTGGTTACATTCTATTTGATTTGCCAAACTCCACTCAGCAGTTACTCGTCTTTGCCAAACAGTAATCATTGCCATCATGCAAGTCAGGGAGTGAATATCATACTCTCTTGACATCCAGTCATCAATAATGGTCTTTTGGATGAACAAGCCTGAATTTATATACTTCTGCTTGGCATTACATTTTTGAACAAGCCCTGAACCCAGAAACCCAGAATTTGAGCAAGCCTGGAAAGCATTTTACCAGTGCAGGGCTTGCGGGCTTGTGTTAATTTCGACCCTGGACATCATACAAAAAGTTAAAGTTTTCCTTCTTTTGAAATATTTTTTGAAGCTTGTGAAGCTGAAATCAAGCTACTTCCACAAATGCAGAGATATTCTCAGCTTGTCAAGGGGGGATCACTGCATAGGAAAATTGTTTTATT
Organism: Mya arenaria; assembly: GCF_026914265.1. NCBI lineage: Eukaryota > Metazoa > Mollusca > Bivalvia > Myida > Myidae > Mya > Mya arenaria. The sequence goes on along the minus strand of NC_069131.1, from coordinate 21,826,769 downwards.
GCTGGTAGAATAAGCACAGGACCATTCCATATATCTGAAGGGAAAGGATATTGAGATTTCTATGCCAAAAAATATGGTATTGTAGTTATTTTTGAGACAAAAGTGAGGTGTTCTCTGTTTGTTATTGATAAACATATTTGATATTTGACATGTTACTTAATTACAGCATTTTTGGAGTGTCGTTAAATTTTAAGTCTTGTTGATACTTTTAAATATTTTACAGGTTTTATATGAATGCATTTAAAATCTTTATGATAACATTCATCGTAATTTTAGGTTCTTTATATGGAAGTTCTTATGCTGTAAACAATTGTTTATTTTCTTGTTATGTTAATTTAGATTTAGAACGTTTTTACCATTTTTGATGCCCTTTGTTTGCTAATGTTAGAACTTTGATAGTTTCTGTTTTTATTTCAATGTTAAGCTGAAATTTAATGTTCAGCTGAAACTGAAAATTTGCTGCATATGTTCAATGCTTAGATTGCTATTTTCACAAGCTTAAGAATTGCTTTTGCAAACCTGCAGATAAAATTTTACTCTAAGTGTATTTTACGCCCTTATTTAATTTTGTGAAATGTACTAAGTGAATTGGCGATTGTTAAAGTGTATTGGCTTATTGAATTACATTTATGTATTTTACATACACTAAAGGCTTTTTAGAATGGGGAACTTAATTGATTAAAACACCATACAGTGCTAACTTTCCTGAGAATAATAAAACACTTTGGTCCTTAAAGGAAATCACTGTTAAAACACTTTGCTCATCAAGGGAGATCACTGTTAAAACACTTTGCTCCACAAGGGAGATCGCTGTTAAAACATTGCTACTCAAGGGAGATCACTGTTAAAACACTTTGCTCCTCAAGGGAGATCACTTTTAAAACACTTTGCTCATCAAGGGAGATCACTTTTAAAACACTTTGCTCAACAAGAGAGGTCACTGTTAAAACACTGCTCCTCAAGAGAGATTACTGTTAAAACACTTTACTCCTCAAGGGAGATCACTGTTAAAACATTGCTTCACAAGGGAGATCACTGTTAAAACACTGCTTCACAAGGGAGATCACTGTTTAAACACTTTGCTCCTAAGAGGGAAATCACTGTTAAAACACTGCTCCTAAGAGGGATCACTGTTTACAAGGTGATTTGGTTCGACTCAGGATGGGCAGCCATCTTTAATTCGGTCTGATTGGTCAGTCCCTTAACAATCTTTATTACTCCCAGTAAGAACAAATGTTTGAAAAGCGTTTATTTCAAAGCGTATTTAGGACCCTTTTCTGTAGCTTTATATTGATTTACTGACTAAACATTAAAAGGTGATAACTTCTCATGTTTTTAAGAGTCAAGAAAAAAATAAAGATCGTTGACTAGCCTCTTTGTCTTGTGTGTGAAATATTGTTGTAGCCTAGGTAATTCATTTAAACATCAATTTTGTACTTCCGGTTTGTTCTGTGATAGTTGATGATGAAGTTATGCAATTTTAACAGAACTGTTTTAACTCACAGAGATTTACACTTAGTGTTGTTTTGTGCCATCTGTTTGACCATGTTAAAGATAACAAAAGCTGTGGTACTTTTTGTGCTTTTTATGCAAATTTATATGACGTACAATCTTGCGATATTGTTAAATTGTGTGATAAAGCACTTAAAACATAATTTTGATGGAATTTTGGGTTTTGGTATCATTGGATGCATTTTAGTATGAACTAGCAAGCAATCTCTTGTAAGATAGATATCAAGAATATCTTGAATTTTTTTTTTCATAACATCTTAAAAAACTCCGATGCTCAAACACTCTGTAATGCCTATTATTAACTATTTAAAGCTTTTTTTGGCTTAAATGCAGGTTTATCTTATTTCTGAGAGAAATTGAGGTTATGGACTCTTATCATTGAAAAATAAATTTAACTATAAAAAATGATATCTTTGCATCTTTTGGCGTTGAAAATGTTAAAGCTCAGTTCTTTAGTCTAAATGTAGTTTAGTGTTAGTTTGAATATTGTATAATATTTTTTATACAAATTGTTGCATGTTACAAAGAATTTACAGTATTCGTTACTTCACTGATTCCAGACAATGTTTTGTATATAGTAGAAGATATATTTGTAAATAGAGTTACATTGTTATAAAGATGTATCATTTTAAGGTACCATATGTATATTTTTGGATTTCTATACCTTCACAAGTGCATTTGTTAATTAGATGCCAGATCAATAATTGTGTACTCTGAAATGATTATATACTTTGAAATATTTACTTATCATATTGTGTGCATGTAGATTAAATATGTTTTTTGATTTTATATATTTATGTTCATCTATGCAAGGCTAATAATGTTGACAGATGCAATCTGTGTGCTTTATGTAATACAATAAATATACATCATTACCATCTTTTAAAGACAAATTTATGATGAATTATTGAGATTGATTAAAATATGTATATATAATTATTAAAAAGAATATGTTTAAAATCATCAATCAGAATATAATACTTTCTAAATAATTTAGAATTAAGTTATTTGAAAGAATGCATAAAAAAGTTCATTGGTGGGATTTTTTGCTCAACTTGAAGCTGCACTCCCACAAATTGACAGTTTTGACTTATTTTTAATATTTGTCTCGGAATCAGTTGATTTTGGTATCAATGCTTAAATTTAGTCATATCAGATGATTCACAATAGAACATATATATCCCAATTGTTTGTAAACTACCTAATGACTAATTTTTACTTAAAGCGTAAGTAGCGATTTTAGCCGTAAATATTTTCGAATGTAAATATGAAAAGCTGTGCTCTGATCTTTTATCAACAGTCTTGTAACACTGGTATTTTGTAATTTACACAAAAAAATGTCTCATTCCACAACAAAAAATGAAAATGGTGTCAAGATGGCCAATCTATGAGAATGCAGCTTTTAGTCAAATTTCAATCTCAACTCATTTTACCACAAAGCATCAACAGTCGTTATGTATCATGCTTTTATTCTTAGGAAAGTCACATTTTTCACTCATAGAATACGCTGATTAAGAACGTCGTTTTTTATCATGGTCTGTTTGCTGAATAACGAATGGGATGCAGGTTAGGGTTTAAGCTAAAGAGTTGTGGAAGGGTCCTTGATAGCATTCTTCTTCCCTCATGGAGATCAGCATGGGCACCCTTCTACCTTCATAGAATTAAATGCTCAAATATTTCATCATGAAATTTCTTTTGTTTTGATAAAGACTTAAAACATGACTATAAAATCGTACAATCTTGGCAGGTGAAAACCTTAACAACTTTAATGAAGCACACTTCCTAACATTTAATGTGAAATTCCTGATGTTAATTCTCTTAACAGCCTGACACAATGTGCATTTTTTCCTTTATAAAAGAACCCTGTCCCTTTTCTGCAGCACCCTGCTGTTTTTTAAAACCTGGCCAAAACCCTATATGAATAGTGTTATGCTTATTTGTAAATACTTGATTAAGCCACAGGCTTGAATAAAGATTAACTTAACTGTTAATTGATTCATATAACCTTTTGAGTTATAAATATTAACCAATCAAATCATTTCAATATTATTCCAGATAGCCAAAAGTTACAGAATTGATGTATTGTCCAGTTTTATACAAGGCTGCAGGCATTCATTTTAATTAAGCCTTTTGTATCTATCAGCTTCTATTAAAAGTAAAATTGTTCACTAGTTAAAATGCATTTTGTCTTGTTTTAATGACGTTATTTTAGTGTTTTACATGACATTAAACTTGTAATTTACAGACTGTTTAAAATTGTATTTATGTATGCCAGATATTGCACATTTATCTCCTTGTGAATTGAAGGTATACCCCGGGGTTTTAAAGTTCAGGATTAGTTCTAAAATCAGGATTGAGAACTTCAGACTATTTTGCAGTTGTAAAGATTGTATATTGCTCGAACTTTTACATTATACATTAGGAAGTACCTTAAAATGAATATAAATGACTACAGGAACAATTTTAAAAGGGACCTTAGCACATTCACTCTGCTTTTTTCCCTCATACTCAAATGAAACCGCCTGCCATTTTTCAGGATTGACAATTATAAGCTTTAAGAATCCCTATATATTGTATAAAGTGTATGTTTCTTTTAGTCAACAATGTCCTCAGATTGATTCTCAAGAAAATGGGTCAAATTTTCAAAAGAAATCTGACTAAGGCCATGTCAAGGATCGAACAACAAAAAAATATCATTAGGCTTTAATAGCATATCTTTCGATTGAAAGGTGACTTAATAAAAGTAAATTTCTTTACAGGCAAAATATGTTGACAATATAGTCCTACCTAAATATGGATTAAAAACCAACTTAAAGAAAATAAGCATCTATGCATAATGATGTTATACATGTAGGTTTGTTTTTACACTCATTCTTATGTCATTGTTTGTGTAATGTAGGTTGTATTTTACAATTTCGTCATGTAAATGTGTCTGGTGTCTGGTTTTAAATATAATGTCATTTTATAACAGTTTTAGCTTGACTGGTTCAACTTTTAGAAGAAAAAAAGTTGATGTATAGCCACTGTGTTGTCAGCAGTGTCAGCATCATGGTCATTTAAAAGCGTTAATTTAGGCTAATTCAAAAACTGTTCAAATTATACAAATGGAACTTGGAAGATGTGTTGCCAGTGACAATACGCTCATGCATATCAAGGCCCATAACACTTACGTTAATAGATGAGGGTTTGTGCTCGCTGGGCATTTGTCTGGTTTTCTAAGAAAACAGTTGACTGAATGACATGGCCTTTGTGATGCGAAGCAAAAACTTGTACCATATTGGAGAGTTTTTTAGCCTTTACTTGAAGCCCTGTATGAAAACAGCTACAATTAGGCGGAGCTTAGCCATGCAATAACTATTGTGTGGATAAATTACAACGTTTATTCACTGAAACGCATGCTAGTTATTGAATGTTGTCCTGGACAACAAGGTACACAACAGTTACTTCACCCCTTTTCCTTGTGATTGAAATTATAATCTTGCGCTGCTAATGCTTGCTTGAATAACTTCAATAACTTGCGTTGTAGGTGTAGTAACAATTACATAACATGAAAACCATTCATGGCATCTCTGTCATTTATTGAATATTATTGTCATGAAATATTTAGACTTTTATTAAGGTAAGCCATCCATCATAGGAATTGCTAAGATGTGTTAGTGCATTTAAGATTTTAATATGAAGACTTTTTTAATGTTAAGCTAATATTGCTTAAGCATTATATTATTTTTGCAAGGATTACACTTCCCAATAAAGCCACTAATATGATATGATGTAAAAGAGGGGGTAAAAAACAATGTTTGACTGATTTCATACAATTTTATTGATATGTTTCTTAAGTATCACAATGCCATAATTCAAGTAGCTCTCAGTGAAACATTAAGAATATTCAAACCTAACATTTTTATAACTTTTGAAACTTGTACTTTAAGGCTGCTTTCTCACAGATAGGCACTTTTGGCATAAGTTTTTATCTTTTTCTAAACAGCTGATGCTTTGCATCAATGCCTTAAGTCCAGTCATATATGATACATGTTTCTTACAATCAAACAGATCTTAATTGTCTGGAAAACTGTCGAAAATATCATTTTCCTGTAAGTGTTACTGACACTTTTAGCCATTAAACATAATTTTTCGATCAGAAGTATGAACAACTGCAAGCTCATCTTTTGTAAGCAGTCTAATATCACTGTTTTTCAGACATTTGCACAAAAGTTGGCTAATTCAAGTACAAAAATAAACTAAAGTTGTCAAATCTGTCTATCTATGAGAGTGCAGCTTTATCTATGTTTTTGAACTGTGTCATAATATTTGTTACTCTTAGTTTAGTAGTGTGTGCTTGTACTAAGTTTGTTTTATCATGTCGCTATTTGGAATGTAATGGTAAAAACAGATTAAAAGATAAGTTTTATTGAAACTAATGTATTGTTATATGTGTATATCATAAAATGTTGTCAAAGATTATTATTTTATGTGAATTAAAATATGCAAAAAAAATTATTGTATAGTTAAGATGTTTGGCTTTAAACAAATTTATTGTTTTGGCTAGACTTTTGCTTTTAAACAAATCAATTGTTAAGGCTAGACTTTTGCCTTTAAACAAATTTATTGTTTAGGCTAGATTTTTGCCTTTAAACAAATTTATTGTTCAGGCTAGTTTTTTGCCTTTAAACAAAAAAAATGTTAAAAAGATGAAGTATAAACTGCTTAGAATGTTTTGGATTCTACATACAAATATATATTTGGGTGTCTGTAGATTCAGAAACATCTATTATTATTCTAGCCACTCATCATGAATTTTGTGTGAATAGAGAAATTTGATGTATAGAGTTATAGACTGGAATTAACATTCTACATGTATTTGTTTGTTCACTTTTCATGACAACATCTATATATGGTTTTGTTTGAAATTCTTTTTTCAAAGATAATCAGACGCACGAAATCGTACATGTCCAAAACCAAACTATGCCATACATGGAAATGTAGGACCAGTTATAACAGGTTCTCCAGTTCAAACCATACTTTTCTTACTATTATTTACTTTTTAAAAAAGCCTCATACTTTTTCCTCTTTTTGTTAACAACTGCTAGTAGTCCTATTATATTTGTGAAAAAAAGCTCATTAATGGTTTAGATTTTATGTTTAATTGTGAATTTTGTTCACCGTTTCACCTCATGAGACCAAAGCAGGACATATAAATATATGAAAACCTACAGAAACAAACTCAGTAGCCAAATGTTTAAACATAAGCCACCGTGCATGTATGCTAGATAAAAAACTAGGTGTATATCAAGGATTGTTAGGTACCGCCTTGGAACGGTCAGTGAAATGTAAATTTACTGGGTTTAAACCAGTTTGTGTGCATAACCTCACTCTTATCCCAACAATCCAATATAAAGTAAAAACCTAAAAGGTTTAATCTTATCAGTTAGATAAAAAACGTATAAGACATTAAAAATGCTATAGACTTAAACTGTAAAATAGTCTTTAACTATCATACAAAATACCTAATTTATCCAACGTTTTTTTTTCACAAAAAAATCCTACTTTCTACTATTGCTTTGACATAAAATGTCCAACTTCATTCCTATTTTTCTTTGGGCCAATGCTGGAGAGCCTGTCATTATAAAGCCATTCTCTGTACTTGTGTTTCCTAATCATTGATTTGCCTGTTTTAAGACGAACAATGTAATGCATTATTACAACTATCTCACCCTCTGTATGTGAAGAATAGCCATTATGTCCAAATTGTTTTAACAGATCATTGTTTTATTCAGATTATACCATGCAAATAAATACTTTTGTACATTTGTTGTTTCTTGTTTTCTGTCAATACACAGTTTTTAGAATACAACCTACATTTTTAAGCAGGTTTTCACATAGTGAAACCTGGTTATTAGAATGGCGAACGTCGTTGTTCGGGCGGGCGGGCGGCCGGGCGACGTCAAATTCACCTATAAAACTGAATAACTTTAGTAAGGGTTGATATATCTTGACCAAACTTGGTCTATAGAAAGAGTTTATGGATACCTTTAATGGGATTGCGTTTGGGGTCCCTAGGATCAAGGTCACTGTTACTTAAAATAGAATAACGGTTGAAATTGAACAACTTTAGTTAAGGATGACATAAATTGACTAAACTTGGTCTATAGGAAGAGTTTATGGAGACCTTTCATGGGATTGCGTGTGGGGTCCCTAGGGTCAAGGTCACTGTTGCTAAAAATAGAAAAACGGTTGAAACTGAATAACTTAAGTTAGGGATGAAGTATCTTGTCTAAACTTGGTCAATAGGAAGAGTTTATGGAGACCTTTCATGGGATTGCGTTTAGGGTCCCTAGGGTCAAGGTCACTGTTACTAAAAATAGAAAAAGGGTTGAAACTGAAAAACTTTAGTAAGGGTTGACATATCTTGACTAAACTTGGTCTATAGAAAGAGTTTATGGGTACCTTTCATGGGATTGCGATTGGGGTCCCTAGGTTCAAGGTCATGGTCACTATTACTTAAAATAGAAAAAACGGTTGAAACTGAACAACTTTAGTTAGGGTTGACATATCTTGAGCATACTTGGTCTATAGGAAGAGTTTATGGAGACCTTTCATGGGATTGCATTTGGGGTCCCTAGGGTAAAGGTCACTGTAACTAAAAATAGAAAAATGGTTCAAACTGAATATCTTTAGTTAGGGTTGACATTTCTTGACCAAACTTGGTCTATAGGAAGGCTTTATGGATACTTTCATGGGATTGCGTTTTGGGGTCCCCAGATTTAAGGTCAAGGTCACTGTTACTAAAAATAGAAAAACAGTCGAAACTGAATAATTTTAGTCAGGGTCTACATATCTTGACCAAATCAGGTATAAAGGAAGAGTTTATGGATACCTTTCATGGGATTGCGTTTGGGGTCCCTAGATTCAAGCTCAAGGTCACTGTTACTAAAATAGAAAAATGGTTGAAACTGAATAACTTCAGTTAGGGTTGACATATCCTGACACAACTTGGTATAAAGGAAGAGTTTATGGATACCTTTCAATGGATTGCATTTGGGGCCCCTAAGTTCAAGGTCACTGTTACTAAAAATAGAAAAACAGACACAGGCTAAAGTTCTTCTGCCAATCATTAAAAACCTGGTTTCGCCGCATTGCGGCGTTTCTTGTTAACCTATGAAATTGCACACAGGCAATCATTAAGTACTAGCTTAATCATTACTAATTTCAACTTTCGGGGGTGTTTAAAGGTCCGCCTACTGCCACTCATCCGATACACAATCCTTACGTCAGATGTTGCGTTGACAATGTGTCAGTCAATAAGGTTGTATTCTTAACTATTACTTAGTGTCTATATATTGGAAAGGGAAACGGTGTTTGAAAATTCATACCTGTGTTCTACAAACAGACAATTATTCATGCGACCTTGTACCAAGATAGTTCTATTGTAAAACAAGATTATACATTGCATATACGTGTGTCTGTTTCGTGAAATAACATTAGCTATTATCGTGGCTTTGGCATGTCCGTTTTAATAACGTCGTCCGTCTGCAAAAAAATCGTTGACCATTTCACGTAGGTTTGTATCAAATGAAGGTCTGCCTGTCCGGCGGTAGACCATTTCATGTAAGTTTGTATCAAACGATGGTCTGCCTGTCCGGCGGTAGACAATATCACGTAGGTTTGTATCAAATGAAGGTTTGCCTGTCCGGCGGTAGACCATTTCACGTAGATTTGTATCAAATGAAGGTCGGCCTGTCCGGCGGTAGACCATTTCACGTAGGTTTGTCTCAAATGAAGGTCGGCCTGTCCGGCGGTAGACCATTTCACGTAGGTTTGTATCAAATGAAGGTCTGCCTGTCCGGCGGTAGACCATTTCACGTAGGTTTGTATCAAATTAAGGTCGGCCTGTCCGGCGGTAGACAATATCACGTAGGTTTGTATCAAATGAAGGTCTGCCTGTCCGGCGGTAGACAATATCACGTAGGTTTGTATCAAATGAAGGTCTGCCTGTCCGGCGGTAGACAATATCACGTAGGTTTGTATCAAATGAAGGTCTGCCTGTCCGGCGGTAGACCATTTCACGTAGGTTTGTATCAAATGAAGGTCTGCCTGTCCGGCGGTAGACAATATCATGTAGGTTTGTATCAAATGAAGGTCGGCCTGTCCGGCGGTTGACCATTTCACGTAGGTTTGTATCAAATGAAGGTCGGCCTGTCCGGCGGTAGACAATTTCACGTAGATTTGTATCAAATGAAGGTCGGCCTGTCCGGCGGTAGACAATATCACGTAGGTTTGTCTCAAATGAAGGTCTGTCTGTCCGGCGGTAGACCATTTCACGTAGGTTTGTATCAAATGAAGGTCTGCCTGTCCGGCGGTAGACAATATCACGTAGGTTTGTCTCAAATGAAGGCCTGTCTGTCCGGCGGTAGACCATTTCATGTAGGTTTGTATCAAATGAAGGTCGGCCTGTCCGGCGGTAGACCATTTAACGTAGGTTTGTATCAAATGAAGGTCTGCCTGTCCGGCGGTAGACAATATCACGTAGGTTTGTCTCAAATGAAGGTCTGTCTGTCCGGCGGTAGACCATTTCACGTAGGTTTGTATCAAATGAAGGTCGGCCTGTCCGGCAGTAGACCATTTCACGTAGGTTTGTCTCAAATGAAGGTCTGTCTGTCCGGCGGTAGACCATTTCATGTAGGTTTGTATCAAATTAAGGTCTGCCTGTCCGGCGGTAGACAATATCACGTAGGTTTGTATCAAATGAAGGTCTGCCTGTCCGGCGGTAGACAATATCACGTAGGTTTGTATCAAATGAAGGTCTGCCTGTCCGGCGGTAGACAATATCACGTAGGTTTGTATCAAATGAAGGTCTGCCTGTCCGGCGGTAGACCATTTCACGTAGGTTTGTATCAAATGAAGGTCTGCCTGTCCGGCGGTAGACAATATCATGTAGGTTTGTATCAAATGAAGGTCGGCCTGTCCGGCGGTTGACCATTTCACGTAGGTTTGTATCAAATGAAGGTCGGCCTGTCCGGCGGTAGACAATTTCACGTAGATTTGTATCAAATGAAGGTCGGCCTGTCCGGCGGTAGACAATATCACGTAGGTTTGTCTCAAATGAAGGTCTGTCTGTCCGGCGGTAGACCATTTCACGTAGGTTTGTATCAAATGAAGGTCTGCCTGTCCGGCGGTAGACAATATCACGTAGGTTTGTCTCAAATGAAGGCCTGTCTGTCCGGCGGTAGACCATTTCATGTAGGTTTGTATCAAATGAAGGTCGGCCTGTCCGGCGGTAGACCATTTAACGTAGGTTTGTATCAAATGAAGGTCTGCCTGTCCGGCGGTAGACAATATCACGTAGGTTTGTCTCAAATGAAGGTCTGTCTGTCCGGCGGTAGACCATTTCACGTAGGTTTGTATCAAATGAAGGTCGGCCTGTCCGGCAGTAGACCATTTCACGTAGGTTTGTCTCAAATGAAGGTCTGTCTGTCCGGCGGTAGACCATTTCATGTAGGTTTGTCTCAAATGAAGGTCTGTCTGTCCGGCGGTAGACCATTTCACGTAGGTTTGTATCAAATGAAGGTCGGCCTGTCCGGCGGTAGACAATATCACGTAGGTTTGTCTCAAATGAAGGTCTGCCTGTCCGGCGGTAGACAATATCACGTAGGTTTGTATCAAATGAAGGTCTGCCTGTCCGGCGGTAGACAATATCACGTAGGTTTGTATCAAATGAAGGTCTGCCTGTCCGGCGGTAGACCATTTCACGTAGGTTTGTATCAAATGAAGGTCTGCCTGTCCGGCGGTAGACAATATCATGTAGGTTTGTATCAAATGAAGGTCGGCCTGTCCGGCGGTTGACCATTTCACGTAGGTTTGTATCAAATGAAGGTCGGCCTGTCCGGCGGTAGACAATTTCACGTAGATTTGTATCAAATGAAGGTCGGCCTGTCCGGCGGTAGACAATATCACGTAGGTTTGTCTCAAATGAAGGTCTGTCTGTCCGGCGGTAGACCATTTCACGTAGGTTTGTATCAAATGAAGGTCTGCCTGTCCGGCGGTAGACAATATCACGTAGGTTTGTCTCAAATGAAGGCCTGTCTGTCCGGCGGTAGACCATTTCATATAGGTTTGTATCAAATGAAGGTAGGCCTGTCCGGCGGTAGACAATATCACGTAGGTTTGTATCAAATGAAGGTCTGCCTGTCCGGCGGTAGACAATATCACGTAGGTTTGTCTCAAATGAAGGTCTGTCTGTCCGGCGGTAGACCATTTCACGTAGGTTTGTATCAAATGAAGGTCGGCCTGTCCGGCAGTAGACCATTTCACGTAGGTTTGTCTCAAATGAAGGTCTGTCTGTCCGGCGGTAGACCATTTCATGTAGGTTTGTCTCAAATGAAGGCCTGTCTGTCCGGCGGTAGACCATTTCACGTAGGTTTGTATCAAATGAAGGTCGGCCTGTCCGGCGGTAGACCATTTCACGTAGGTTTGTATCAAATGAAGGTCGGCCTGTCCGGCGGAAGACAATATCACGTAGGTTTGTATCAAATGAAGGTCTGTCTGTCCGGCGGTAGACCATTTCACGTAGGTTTGTATCAAATGAAGGTCGGCCTGTCCGGCGGTAGACCATTTCATGTAGGTTTGTATCAAATGAAGGTCTGTCTGTCCGGCGGTAGACAATATCACGTAGGTTTGTCTCAAATGAAGGTCTGCCTGTCCGGCGATAGACAATATCACGTAGGTTTGTATCAAATGAAGGTCTGCCTGTCCGGCGGTAGACAATATCACGTAGGTTTGTATCAAACGAAGGTCTGCCTGTCCGGCGGTAGACCATTTCACGTAGGTTTGTATCAAACGAAGGTCGGCCTGTCCGGCGGAAGACAATATCACGTAGGTTTGTCTCAAATGAAGGTCTGTCTGTCCGGCGGTAGACAATATCACGTAGGTTTGTATCAAATGAAGGTCTGCCTGTCCGGCGGTAGACAATATCACGTAGGTTTGTATCAAATGAAGGTCTGTCTGTCCGGCGGTAGACAATATCACGTAGGTTTGTCTCAAATGAAGGTCTGCCTGTCCGGCGGTAGACAATATCACGTAGGTTTGTATCAAACGAAGGTCTGCCTGTCCGGCGGTAGACCATTTCACGTAGGTTTGTATCAAACGAAGGTCGGCCTGTCCGGCGGAAGACAATATCATGTAGGTTTGTCTCAAATGAAGGTCTGTCTGTCCGGCGGTAGACCATTTCATGTAGGTTTGTCTCAAATGAAGGTCTGTCTGTCCGGCGGTAGACCATTTCATGTAGGTTTGTATCAAATGAAGGTCTGCCTGTCCGGTGGTAGACAATATCACGTAGGTTTTTCTCAAATGAAGGTCTGTCTGTCCGGCGGAAGACCATTTCATGTAGGTTTGTATCTAATGAAGGTCTGTCTGTCCGGCGGTAGACCATTTCACGTAGGTTTGTATCAAATGAAGGTCTGCCTGTCCGGCGGAAGACAATATCACGTAGGTTTGTCTCAAATGAAGGTCTGTCTGTCCGGCTGTAGACAATATCACGTAGGTTTGTATCAAATGAAGGTCGGCCTGTCCGGCGGTAGACCATTTCACGTAGGTTTGTCTCAAATGAAGGTCTGCCTGTCCGGCGGTAGACCATTTCACGTAGGTTTGTATCAAATGAAGGTCGGCCTGTCCGGCGGAAGACAATATCACGTAGGTTTGTCTCAAATGAAGGTCTGTCTGTCCGGCGGTAGACAATATCACGTAGGTTTGTATCAAATGAAGGTCTGCCTGTCCGGCGGTAAACAATATCACGTAGGTTTGTCTCAAATGAAGGTCTGTCTGTCCGGCGGTAGACCATTTCACGTAGGTTTGTCTCAAATGAAGGTCTGTCTGTCCGGCGGTAGACGATTCACGTAGGTTTGTCTCAAATGAAGGTCGGCCTGTCCGGCGGTAGACAATATCACGTAGGTTTGTCTCAAATGAAGGTCGGCCTGTCCGGCGGTAGACCATTTCACGTAGGTTTGTATCAAATGAAGGTCTGTCTGTCCGGCGGTAGACAATATCACGTAGGTTTGTCTCAAATGAAGGCCTGCCTGTCCGGCGGTAGACCATTTCACGTAGGTTTGTATCAAATGAAGGTCTGTCTGTCCGGCGGTAGACAATATCACGTAGGTTTGTCTCAAATGAAGGCCTGCCTGTCCGGCGGTAGACAGTATCACGTAGGTTTGTATCAAACGAAGGTCTGCCTGTCCGGCGGAAGACAATATCACGTAGGTTTGTCTCAAATGAAGGTCTGTCTGTCCGGCGGTAGACAATATCACGTAGGTTTGTATCAAATGAAGGTCTGCCTGTCCGGCGGTAGACAATATCACGTAGGTTTGTATCAAATGAAGGTCTGTCTGTCCGGCGGTAGACAATATCACGTAGGTTTGTCTCAAATGAAGGTCTGCCTGTCCGGCGGTAGACAATATCACGTAGGTTTGTATCAAACGAAGGTCTGCCTGTCCGGCGGTAGACCATTTCACGTAGGTTTGTATCAAACGAAGGTCGGCCTGTCCGGCGGAAGACAATATCATGTAGGTTTGTCTCAAATGAAGGTCTGTCTGTCCGGCGGTAGACCATTTCATGTAGGTTTGTCTCAAATGAAGGTCTGTCTGTCCGGCGGTAGACCATTTCATGTAGGTTTGTATCAAATGAAGGTCTGCCTGTCCGGCGGTAGACAATATCACGTAGGTTTGTCTCAAATGAAGGTCTGTCTGTCCGGCGGAAGACCATTTCATGTAGGTTTGTATCTAATGAAGGTCTGTCTGTCCGGCGGTAGACCATTTCACGTAGGTTTGTATCAAATGAAGGTCGGCCTGTCCGGCGGAAGACAATATAACGTAGGTTTGTCTCAAATGAAGGTCTGTCTGTCCGGCTGTAGACAATATCACGTAGGTTTGTATCAAATGAAGGTCGGCCTGTCCGGCGGTAGACCATTTCACGTAGGTTTGTCTCAAATGAAGGTCTGCCTGTCCGGCGGTAGACCATTTCACGTAGGTTTGTATCAAATGAAGGTCGGCCTGTCCGGCGGAAGACAATATCACGTAGGTTTGTCTCAAATGAAGGTCTGTCTGTCCGGCGGTAGACAATATCACGTAGGTTTGTATCAAATGAAGGTCTGCCTGTCCGGCGGCAAACAATATCACGTAGGTTTGTCTCAAATGAAGGTCTGTCTGTCCGGCGGTAGACCATTTCACGTAGGTTTGTCTCAAATGAAGGTCTGTCTGTCCGGCCGTAGACCATTTCACGTAGGTTTGTCTCAAATGAAGGTCTGTCTGTCCGGCGGTAGACGATTCACGTAGGTTTGTCTCAAATGAAGGTCGGCCTGTCCGGCGGTAGACAATATCACGTAGGTTTGTCTCAAATGAAGGTCGGCCTGTCCGGCGGTAGACCATTTCACGTAGGTTTGTATCAAATGAAGGTCTGTCTGTCCGGCGGTAGACAATATCACGTAGGTTTGTATCAAATGAAGGTCTGTCTGTCCGGCGGTAGACAATATCACGTAGGTTTGTCTCAAATGAAGGTCTGCCTGTCCGGCGGTAGACAATATCACGTAGGTTTGTATCAAACGAAGGTCGGCCTGTCCGGCGGAAGACAATATCACGTAGGTTTGTCTCAAATGAAGGTCTGTCTGTCCGGCGGTAGACAATATCACGTAGGTTTGTCTCAAATGAAGGTCGGTCTGTCCGGCGGTAGACCATTTTATGTAGGTTTGTATCAAATGAAGGTCTGCCTGTCCGGCGGTAGACAATATCACGTAGGTTTGTCTCAAATGAAGGTCTGTCTGTCCGGCGGTAGACAATATCACGTAGGTTTGTATCAAATGAAGGTCTGCCTGTCCGGCGGTAAACAATATCACGTAGGTTTGTCTCAAATAAAGGTCTGCCTGTCCGGCGGTAGGCAATATCACGTAGGTTTGTCTCAAATGAAGGTCTGCCTATCCGGCGGAAGACCAATTCACGAAGGTTTGTATCAAATGTATGTCTGTCTGTCCGGCGGTAGACCATTTCATGTAGGTTTGTATCAAATGTATGTCTGTTTGTCCGGCGAAAGACCATGACATGTAGGTTTGTATCAAAGGTAGGTCTGTCTGTCCGGTCACAATAAAATTTGTTGAAATGTTTCTGCACACTTGTTCTTGAGCGGTTTGACATAGTAGATTCCCCTTGACCCGTAGATGAACCCTACATTTTGAAGGCACTTAAAAAAAGTTCAAGGCAGCATTTAATGTTTGTTGGGAAAAACTGACGTAAGAAAAAAACACCGTGGTTAAGCAGGTCAAAGGTTCACCGTTTTAAGAAAACATTTCACAATTACTTGAGAAGGGTTTGACGTAGGACCAGTATTTATTATTGACCTTTTCCTTGTCCTTAAATATGCCTCAGTGATTCCATTTAACCTATTGGTCAGCTAATAACTTTTGTTTTTAAGGTTATATGGTCAGAAACGGAGATTGGCTTACTTTATCCAAGGCACTTTATTGTTCGGTGACAAAACTTAGTACGAACTCATATCCTGATCAGTCGATGAACCATATGGGTTTTGAGGTAAAAGGCCAATGTCGTAGTGACAAAATGCTTTGCGCTCAAGATATTGATACTCTCCCTTAAGGTCTTCAAACAAAATAGGAATAACATTCTAATTAAAAATATATCGTTCGCTACATCATATCATGTTGGGGACGACAATAACGACGATGACGGCGATATTTCAGTGTTGAGTGAATCCCACATATGGTGCACACTTTAGCCACTGTTTCATCTGAATTAGCTCTCCTATAACCACAGTATATTGAAATGACTCAACTAGTGTTAATATAATATGATTTGTTTAGAATAATTAAATTCAAAACATCAATAGTTCAGAATGCATAAGTGCGATGCAGACCTGTTATGATTTACTAATTGCAATTTTTTTGTTTGTTGTTGTTTTTCTTCCTGTAATTATGTCATTATGTGAATATATTATATCTTCTCTGAATAAATATATTATCATTATTATTATTATTATTATTATTATTATTATTATTATTATTATTATTATTATTATTATTATTATTATTATTATATTAGTGGGCATCGTCATCGTACAGCAGTACAATATGTTCGTAACCAATTTACACACATGACAGACAGTCACTAATAAATTGGAACAATATTAGGAGAAAGTCATTATTATCATGATCGTCAAGCAGTGGCGCTAAATGTGCACCCATGAGTTTCATAGTAAATATGGATTCGTCCAATTGAAGTACTTCTGATACAAACTCAATGCCAAAGTAAGAAATAGCACACACATATTTAGTCCGCAATTCAGTTGTTGCTGCACTTTCACTGACTAGGTGAACAATTTTGTCGTGGCTTGGACATTACAGTTTTGACAAAGTGTTAAAGAGTCAAGTGGACAGCTGTGACATCATAGTTTTGCAACCTCGTGCGTAATGTTTTCTGAGCAGCACGACAACACGTCCTGTACACAATTGACGGAGAGATAATTGGTTGTAAAATTCTGAAGCTAGCAAACTCAGAGTCTGTCATAATTCTGTATCTCCACATTCCTGTTTCGTATGTATATACTAATTGCTTGACAGTTCTTTCCCATACATTCTTACTCGGCAATGTTGTCGGATCTACTAAAATATTAACAAAGTGTGTTACAAATATCAGGAATAAAACCGTACTTTATATGGTAGTGTTACAATGTATGAATGACAGATATCTGCGTATAAAAAATATTTCGACATGTACTTTTACAATCAAGGCTTAATATTTTGTGTAAAAACACAAGTTTCCTAATAATCACATCGCAGGTAAGCTTTTGCAGTCCAACCATTGCTTCACACATATCTAATCTTGTCGAAATTTTTCAATGGTATACCTGTTATGCACAGTTAGGTTACACCATAATTCACAACCATAAATAGCTAAAGGCTTGTTTATTTTTTGTAAAGATGAGCGCTTACTAAAGGGTTCACTTCAAAGGGCTGGACACCCTGTGCAGACAGAGAAAAAATGCAATATTAGCCTTTTGTAGTCTTTCTTGAATTCTTAACGAAAACTTTAAATTGGAATCCTGTCTAATTAATATTTATTATTATTATTATTATTATTATTATTATTATTATTATTATTATTATTATTATTATTATTTTTATCAATATTTTTAGCTCGACTATTCGAAGAATAAGGACGACTATTTGAAGAATAAGGAGAGCTATCCTAGTCACCCGAGCGTCGGCGTCGGCGTCGGCGTAACCACTTATGTTAAAGTTTGCGTACCACCTCAAATATTTTAAATCCATTAACAAATGGTTTTGAAACTTTGCACACTTGTTCACCATCATGCCCCAAACCTGTACACAGGAGGAAGTAACTCTATCAAGCATTTTGACAAAATTATGCCCCTTTTTCGACTTAGAATTTACGTTAAAGTTTGCGTACCATCTCAAATATTTTTATAGTCCATTGACATCTGGCTTTGAAACTTTACACGCTTGTTCACCATCATGCCCCCAGCCTGTACACAGGAGGAGGTAACTATGTCAAGCATTTTGACAAAATTATGCCCCTTTTTCGACATAGAATTTACGTTAAAGTTTGCGTACCACCTCAAATATTTTCAAAGTCTATTGACATCTGGCTTTGAAACTTCGCACGCTTGTTCACCATCTTGCCTCCATCCTGCACACAGGAGGAAGTCACTGTATCGATCATTTTGACAGAATTGTGCCCCTTTTTCGACTTAGAATTTACATTAAAGTTTGCGTACCACCTCAAATATTTTCCAATTCAATTTATGTAAATATCTCAGCACATCAAGTATTGCATTGAAATCTAATCTAACAGTGATCCATGCATGTTTCGCCAAAACTTTTAAATCCATACACCGAACAGCGGCGGAATAGTCGAGCGCGCTGTCTCTGTGACAGCTCTTGTTATTTTTATTATAAATATTATATTTTTATTATTATTATTATTATTATTATTATTATTATTATTATTATTATTATTATTATTATTATTATTATGTGGTAAAATAGCACAAATTAAATATGTAGCATTTTAGCATGTGGTGGAGGGATGTCTTTTAAATAGTATGGTCATATGTTGTACTTTTTATAAACATTGAAGCAATGTTTTAGATTTGGTGTTCACACATATTTGTGGGCCAATCCAATTCGAGGATAAACCCTATTTAATGAAACTCCAAATCATGTAGCGCAGATCTGACGGTGAATACAAACATTCATTTTCGTGTATTTTTTCGATCTACATTCGGTAGAGTCATATATTTTCATAGATCACTGTGCCCTCCGCGCATGCGCGAAGTAACTATGATTGGCAGTTAAGGATGCCGTTTTCAAGAGACAGATGAAGCTAACGTAATGAAGCCAAATTTGAAATCGATGTGTAATCAGCTACCAAATGGTATTGACATCTATTCA